>NW_020194348.1:600000-866874 GCF_002847485.1 Aspergillus campestris IBT 28561 | reverse complement strand
AGTTACTAGTAATCTCTGAAAATTACTTATTATATTTATAAATTAGAATTAATATATTTAAATATTAATATATAAATTTATATCTAGTTCTTATTCTTATAATTCTTATATTTAAGATAAAATAATTAATAAGATTATTAGACTAGCTAGTATATAATTTTAGTTATAAAATTAGCTTATAATTCTTATATAATAATAATATTAGCTTATAAGATCTTAGAATCCTGTAAAAAAATTATTAAAGTTTTTTTATAAGTCTTATATATATTATATTAGATAATTTATATAATTTTAGATATTATTATTAATATTATCTAGATATTAGTATATTTGTTCTTATAAGACTTTATAATCTTAATAAAAAGTTATTAATTTATTAATTTTTTTTTAAATATTTATATCTACTTTTTATAATAGAGAGTCTAGTAATTTAAATAATTTATATAATTCTAGAGTCTCTAGTACTAGAGCCTAGTAAATATTAAATTATATTATAAGTTTATAATATTATTTACGTAGAGATTCCTTATTTAAATAAGTTTTTTTATACTAAATTCTTTTTAGAGACTTTCCTGTGATTCTAAAAGAGTTTTAAATTTATTTTCAAAAAATATTATATATAATTTACTTAAAATTTAATATTTATATAATCAAGGGCCCTAAGTAAGTTAATTAAGTTAATTAAAATTAATTAATATTAATAATAAAATTTATATAAATAAATTATTATACTAGCTCTAGCAGGCCTCTTTTGAAAATAATTATATTTAGTAATTTATTTAAAAATATTATTATTTTCTAATATAAAATTATTATATCAAGTAACTAATTTAAAGTTAGAAATAATAGTATTAAAATATTTAATAAAGCTTTTAATAAGATTATAAAATTTAAGATTAGTAATTATTTAATTAAATACTTAATTATTAAGAATTAACTTTTTATAATCTATATTTACTTAAAAGAATTAACTTTTATTAAATATATAATTTCTTATAAAAATTACTTAATTTTTTAATAATACTTATATTTACTAGATATTTTATATAATATATTTAATTAAGTAACTAATTATAACTTGTAATTATAATTTAATTAATTATATAATATTAATAATCTAAATATAGATTTATAGCTTTACTTTTTTAAGTTTAAAATACTTAATTTTTATATTATATAATTAAGATACTTAAAAATTCTCTTATAAAGTATTTTATAAGAGACTTTCTAATTAAATAAATAAATAATAATATTAATAATTTCTAGTTAATACAAGATCAGGATTCATAAGACTTTTTAAAAAAGATATATTTTTATAATAATTATACTTTTTAATCTTTTTATAAAAAGATTTTACTTAGATTAATATAATAGTAATTAATTATATTAAAAATCTTTTTTATTATGAAATTTATTGAATTTATTTAATAGAATAATATTATTATTAGAGTAAATAATCTTTAAATAAATATTAAAATAATTTTCAAGAAGATTAATAATTACTTTAATTAAGTAAATAATCTCTAATTTCTATTAAATATTAATTTTATAATAGTATTTAGTAACTAGGTAATATATATAACAATATATTACTTATTATTATATACTTTAATTATATAAATAAGATCCTAATAAAGTATTTTAAATAGTTAATTATTAATATTAATTAATAATCTTAATATTTAATATTTTAGTTAGAAATTAAATATATAAAATAATATTTAATTTCTTTAATCTTTTTTAAAAAAATTTAGTTACAGTACTTCTATTACTTTAGGAAAATAATTAATAATTTATTTAAATATCTTATTGAGTGATATTAAAAATATATAAAAGTATCTAATTAATTAGATTAGACTTTAAAATAATAATTAAAAGAATTTTTTAGTAATAGCTAAAATATAAAGATTTTTTATTATAATTAAAACTATTATTTAAGCTATAATTAAAAAGAATAAATAATTATTAAGTAACTAGTTTACAGGTAAGTTTTATTTTATTAAAATAATTTTATATAATTATTTAATTATATAAATAGCTTTAAAATTATATATTTTAAGATAATTAAAATATTAATTAAAGAAAATATCTACTTATTTATCCCTGCTTATAAATATAATATTAATATAAAAATTAAATATATAAATATCTAAATTAACTTAATAATATTATAAAAATATTAATAAGTTAAGATTGTCTTAATAATACTAAAATCTTTAATTATTAAGATTATATTACTAATATAAATAATAAGATTTAAATTATTTACTAGATAGTATTTAGTAAATAAATTTAAGTTATTATAAATATAAATAGTAAATATAATATTATAAGCTTATATATAACTTAAAATCTTTACTTATAATTAGTTTATAAAGAATATAATAATTATAATAATATTTTCTATCTTTTTCAGCTTTTAGAATTTATTTAAAACAATTATATATAACTTTAAACTTCTTATAATTTTAGGCTTTATTAAAATAATTAATTATCTTCTAATTTTTAATAAAACTAGTTACTTTATTAAGTAATTTATTAATATAATAATAGTTTTTAAATATATAATAATTAGTATTAGATTCTTTTTTATAAAAATATTATTGATTCAAGAAGAAAGTTAAGAAATTAAATTATATTTTTAATAATTATAAATTATTTAATAAATTAAGTTTAAGTAAATTTTAAAAATACTTACATAGGAAATAAAAAAACAATATTAGTTTATTATATAATTATAAAGTACTTCAAAATATAATTAATTAAATTAATAAAGTTAATAAGTAATCTAATTAAAATCCTATATTTTAATTATATCTAGCTCAATAATCTTTATATAAATATTTTCTTATTAACTAATCTATATATCTAGTAACTAATTATAATTATAATTCTATAATAAATAATATTTAATAATAATATTATATTTTTAAGCTTTATTAATAAGTACTAGCTTGTCTTAAAGAATTTAAAGAATTTAATAAGTAAATTTAATATAAATAATTTACTATTAATTATTAATTAAAAATAACTAAGATATATATATAATAATATATAATATTCTAGTCTAAATTTACTTATACTTTTTTATTTTAAACTTATAATCTTTTATTATATCTTATTATATTTTATAATAATTAGCTAATAAATTCTTGATAATAATTATCTTTTTATTAAATAATATAATATTAAGATACATAGATTTAATAAATATAATATATAATATAATTACTATAGGATTAATATAATCTTATATTTTTTATTCTTAATAATAAGTTAAATATAATTAATCTAGAATAACTAATTCTTTAATAAATTTAAAATAATATTTAATTTAGGAATACTTATAGTTATTTTAATAATTTAATAATTAATAAGTAAATAAAAAGATAAGAGTAATAAGTAGAATAATTATTAATAAGAAAATTAATAATTCTAGGAAAAATATATCTTATAAATTAAGTAAAAAAGAATTTTTAAAAAAAGATAGTAAAGTAAATAGCTAGACTTATAATTATCAGATCTTATAATAAATAAAATCTATAAGAAATAAATCTTTTTAGACTAGATTTAAAAAGAATATAACTTAACTTAATTTAAGTAAATAAATTAAGTCAAGTAATAAGAATAAGACTAGATAATTTTAACTAAATTAAGAAGAATAAAAGAATATTTAAAAAAAGAAAAAGAGCTCTAATTTTTTATTTTTAGGAAGCTAGTAATTATATATTTAAGAAATAATTAGATATTAGTAAATAATTAAATAATAATTAAATAATTTGTCATATAAATTCAGGAATAGAAAGAAATAATTATTAAGAGATCAAGTCCTCTGATAAGCTTGTTTAGATTAGTCATCACAGGGAATTCCAATAATTATTTAAATATTAAAAATACTATCTAGAGTGATATAAGTATCTAGTTATTATAAATTTTAATTTAATTATATTAACCTATAAGAATTTATAAAACTTATCTTAAAATATCTTAATAAATATCAGGCTAGATAGATTAAGCTACTTAGTATATATAATTTTATAATAAAATACTATCTAGAAATAAAGAATCTTATAAATATATTAAGTAAATAACTAGATTATCTCTTTATATGGAAAGAGGTAGAGTAGAATAATATATTACTAATTCTATAAAATAAGCTATATATAATTATAAGAAATTAGACTAATATATCTAAAAAAATAAAATTACTAGTTACTAGGTTCCTATTTCAATCTATTATTAGAAGATTTATAATAAAATTATTAATTATAAGCTTTATAAGAGCATAAAATAAAAATTCTTAAAAAAATAAAAAGAAAAAAGAGAAAGAAAGCTCTATAAATTCTTATATAATTAATACATTTATAAATAAGAGCTATACTACTAGTATTACTAGGATTCTAGATACTTAAATACTGTAAATCTATACTTATAAAATTATAAAGTCTAAAATAGCTTATTTTAACATGTAAGAGTTTATAATAGACTTTATATATGAATTATACTAGAGTTATAAAGACATATAAAAGATAAAAGCTAAAATTAGCTAAAACTTAGAAAAATATAATAATTTAACTTAAAGAATAAATATAAATAGTCTTCTTAGATATAAAGACTATATATATATTCTTAAGAAATAGGTAATATATTATAAAATTATATAAAAGAATTATAATAACTCCTAGAAGAGATACTTTAAGACAAAATATATATATAATAATATCTAGGCTAAGTATTATTAACATAATATTACTTATAATATAAAAGAATATATAAAAATATATAATATATATTAAAGAATCTAGATATATAGGTATATATCTTATAAGATACTTAAATTATCACTAATTCTGAAGCTATCTAAAAAAATATTAATTATAGATTTTATTACTAGTTTATTCCTGAGCCTGTGGCAAGAGTAAGTATATAATATTATTCTAATAATAATAAATATATTAACTAAGTATATATAATATATTTCTTATTAAAAAGATATAAATATATTTATATTAGCAAATATCTTTTATCATAAGATTATACTAATATTTAGAATATCTATATATATAATAAGTAATAAAAACTTATTATTTACTAGTTAATATTAATTAATACTCTACTATTACTTAGGATTAAAAAGAAAAGTATTTACTATATTTTATTTATAAATAAATAATTAAATAAAATATTAAAATTAAATTCTTAAGTATTATTCACAGGTATATTATAACTTCTTATAAAATAATTAAATAAGATAACTTTTAATAATATAAATTATATATAGTATTATAATATATTTTTTAATAAAGATTAAGCCTGCTGAAGTACTAATAAGATTAATTTAAATTTATAAGTAAATATTAATCTAGATAATATAAATATAGTTTTAATTATAATAAATTATATAAAGAAGCTTGATAAATAGTAAGAATACTTAAAGATTATATTAAAAAAGACTAGAAATATAATAATAAGATAATATAATAAGTCCTGGGTAGAGTAATAATTAAAATTAGTAATAAAAATATTCTTATAAAGAGATATCTAGTCTAGATATTCTTTATTTATAAGAATATTTTTATTACTAATTTTAATTATTACTTATACTTTAGTCTTCCTAGAAGAATCTTATAAATAATTCTAATCTCTTTCTATCTAGTTATCTAGATATATTATAAGTAAATAGAATAAGCAGGAGGGTTAGAATTATTAGAAAACTTGCTAAAAAAGGACCTGGGGTCTAAAGAACCCACAGGAGTAATAATAATAATAATAATAATAATCATAGTAGTAATTATAATAATAATAATTATTATAATAATAGTAGTATAACTAGCACAAGTTTTAGCTGCAAGGGCCTGGTAAATAAGAATAGTCTAAGAAATATATAATATTTAAAGTGAATTATAAATTAGTAAATTAGAATAAAGTACTTAGTCTGATAAAAAAATAATTAAAAAAGAGCTGAAAGAAGTATAACTTAAGTATAAGAATTAAAAAAAGTATACTTAAGAGTAACTAGTAGGTAAAAATAATTAACTAATAATTAATTAGTCTCTTTATAAATTGAAATATTATAAAATTATTTAATTATAAGTCTAAAAACTTTAATAACCTGAATATAATAAGTATAAAATTATTTATAACTTTTATTTTAAGAAAAAAGATATACAGGATATCTAGAACTAGAAGTAAGATTATACTTATTATAAATAATTATAAGAGAGAGAATTATAAAAGAAAAAAAAATTCATAAAAAAAAGATCTTATAAAATCTCTTATAAAAACTTATTATTTACTTGATATAACTTTAAATAAGTAATTAAATATTATTACTAGTAAAAGGCTAAAGTAATCTAGCTATTTTTAATAAAGAAGACTTTCTAGATAGATTACATATAATTTTATATAATAAAATATTATAAGTATATCTTATAAAAAAATAATTAGCTAATATAAGATTCTAGAATCTAGAGTCCTAAAGAAGAAAGATAATTATTAAATATAATTTTAAGATTTAAATAAGTAATGAAAATATAATAGTCTCAGGTAACATAGGAATCTTAGATATTAAATAATAAATTAGAGGTATGAAGTCTTCTTGTATATATAACTATTATAGCCTGCAGAGTTTACAGGGCTAGTAATTAGTTCTTTAATAACATACTCTTATATATTCTCTTATATAATCTTATACTATTAAAATAGAAGTATTATTTACTTATATATACTTATACTTCTTTTTTTAATATTATTTATATTTTAGTCTTTTTAAAAGAATTTTATAAATAATTCTAATCTCTTTCTATCTAATTATCTATATATTATAAGTAAATAAGACAGGCAAGAAGATTAAAATTATTAAAAGTCTTTTTTAAAAGAACTCAGGGCTTAATTAAAGAACTCACAGGAGTAATAATAATAATAATAATAATAATAATAATATTATTATTATTATTTATATTGATAATAATATAACTAGTACAGGTGTTAGCTACAAGAGTCTAATAAATAAGAATAATCTAGAAAATATATAATATCTAGAATTAATTATAATATAAATTAACTAATTAAAATAAAGTATTTAATCTTATAAGACACATAAAAATATATATAAAAAAATAATTAAAAAAGAGTTAAAAAAATATAATTTAAGTATAAGAATTAAAAGAAATATACTAGAGAGTAACTAGTAAGTAAAGATAATTAATTAATAACTACTTAATCTCTCTACAGTCTAAAATATTATAAAATTATTTAATTATAAGTTTGATTTAATTATAAGTTTAAAAATTCTAAAAACTTAAATATAATAAGTATAAAGTTATTTATAACTTTTGTCTTCATAAAAAAAATATATAAATTATCTAGGACTAGGAGTAAGATTATACTTATTTTAAATAATTATAAAGCAAATAATTATTAAAAAAAAAAGAGAAAAGAGATTTATAAAGAGATTTTATAAAAATCTCTTATATAAACTTATTATCTAACTTAGATCTAATTATTATCTTTATAATCTCTATATTTATAATTAAATATTTAATAAGATTACTAGACTAGCTAGTACATAATTTTAGTTATAAAATTAGTTTATCATTTTTATATAATTATATATAAAAGCTTAAGATCTTATAACAAAGTTATTATAAATTTTTTAAAAGTTTTATATATATTATACTAGATAGTTTATATAATTTCAGATATTAATATTATTTAATTATTAATATATCTCTTTTTATAAGATGTTATACTGATAATAAAAAGTTAAAGACTTATTTCATTTTTTTGTAATTTTTTCTTTTGAAAGATAAATATAAATAATTTTAAAATCTTTAAGATTCTTAATACTAGAAGATACTATATATTAAATTATTTTATAAGCTTAAAATATTATTTAAGACTTCTTATAGTTAACTAGATATTAGGGGCAGCCTCAGGATATAGGCAAGAAACTAAGATATAGTAATCTCTGGTAATATAAGAGCTTCGGGTGTTAACAGGAGCTTCAGGTATTAAATAATAAGTCAGGAGTATCAAGCTATTATATAATATTCTTGAATACCATACCTAAGGGATAGTTAGGTAACATGCTAGATATATATAAATAAGATTATATAAAAGAATATATAAGAATATATTATTCAAAAACTAATTACTAGCCCTGTAAACTCTACAGGTTATAATAATTATATATAAAAGAAGCTTAATACTTTTAAATTATTATTTAATATCTAAGTCTCTTATATTACCTAAGATTACTATATTTTAGTTTCTTATTTAGATCCTAAAATTATACTTAATAATTATCTCTCTTTTTAAGACTCTAGACCCCTAGAATCTTATATTAATTAATTATTTTTTATAGAGTATGCCTGTAGTACTTTATTATATAGAATCATATATAATTTATTTTTAGTCTTTTTTAGAAATAATTATATTTTTTTAGTCTTTTACTAGTAGTAATATTTATTTATTTAGAATTATATTAGCTACTATAATAATAATTAAGAAATATAAATGTATTAAATAAAGAAAATAAATAATATAAATAAAAACTTTAATAAGACTTTATCCTGTATCCTATATCTTATATTTGTTATAAAAATAATTTTAATTATTATACTAGCTCTTATAGCTCTTAAGATGTTATAATTTTATATAATTCCATATCTTATTATTATTCTTATAATTATTATTTTTAATTTTAGTATAATTTTTATATTATTGATTTATTTCTTTATATTAGACTTATATCTTATGATATAATTATATAATTTATACTTATTGATTTATATTAATATTTATAAGAAATCTAGTCCTATAATTATTACTAGATATATTTTTTAATTTTTATTATACTTATTATTCTTTATTTATCTTTATTTTATAATCTTTAGTATAATAAAATTTATTATATGAAATTATTTAAGGAGGCCTGTCTTAATTATAAACTTTATTATTAATATAATTATTTTTAAATTATTAATTAGTTTCTAGAATTATATATTAGTAAAGTCTTATAATTAATTAAGCTTATAATATATCTTAATTTAAGATCTAATTGAAGATAAATAATTTATAAGAGTATATTATAAGATTTAATTTTTTAAGTTATATTTATATTATATAATATCTTATATTTCTATTTAAAAAATGATATTAATTTAATCTAAATCTTCTAGTATAAAATTATATAAGTATAAGGAATATTATTTTTTAATATTTCTTTTATTATTTAAGTATTTAAGTTACTTAATTGATTAATTAATTTTTATTCTATTTTATTCTATTTCATAGATCTTATATCTTTGTATAAATTTTTTATTTAATTATAATTTTAAGTTATTTTAATTTCTAGTAATTTTTTTTACTTTAAATCTTATTTTTTATTTTTATATACTAGTATAGCTTTATATTAGAATAAATTTTTATAAAATAACTTATTTAATAAGCTTATTTATTTTCTTATTTCTAGAAATCTTCTTATAAATAAGAGTCTATTATAAGATTACTTAAATTTTCTACATCTAGTATTAATATAGCTTATTTAAATATATTTATGAAATTATCTAGCTAGATATTATATAAGATTTAAGTAAGATTTTTAATGTTATCTAGTTATTTAATTATTTATTCATATCTTTTATTAAATAATACTAAAATAATATTTAATTATACTTAAGATTATATTATTACTTAAAGTTTTATTATATAAATTATTATAGTTGTCTTTAATTTTAAGTAAATCTTAATATAAATTATAAAATAAGAGATTATAATTATAATTTTTATATAATTATAATATTTATTCTTATATATATAACTAGTTATCTCTTTTTTTTAGTCTTCTTAAGAGCTTTTTAAATTTTTTTTTATTATTTGTAATGATTATTATTATAAGAGCTAGAGAAATACTTACTTATTTTTTATTATTTAATCTAGAAATTTGAAAAAGCTTTAAGTATTTTTTTATTTTTATAAATTTTATTTTTATAAGAATTATATTTATTAATTATTAATTATTCTAGAATTAATTTTGTTATTTAAAATAAGAAAAAGCTAATATTAATTTTATTTAAATATAAATCAAAATTTTCTTAATAATCTATTATATTTAAATATATATAAATAATAAATATTATTATATATTAAATAATTTAATTAGTTTAAAAGATTCTATTAATAATATATATTATATATTTTTAGATAAAGATAAACTAGTAAATTATTTATTTGTAATTTTTAATAATTATAAATTCTAGTTAATATTATATAATTATTTTTATAAAATATTTATAAAATTATTATTACTTAGTGAATTTATTATATAATTATAAAAAAAGATTTCTTATAAAAATCTAATAAGATTTTATAAAGTTATTAGACTAGTTCTTAATTATAATTTTAATCTAGTATTTATAAAATATAAGCTTTAAATTAAGTTATAAGTCTAGATATTACTTTATTCTAGTATAAATATATATAATAATTCTAGCTAGTTATAATAAGGTAAATTTAAAAATTATATTTACTTATAAATGAATAAAATATAAAAACTTACACTTAAATCTAGTATAAATATTAAGATATATTATATAATTTATAAATTTATTTTAATATAAGTAGCTTATAACTTTCTAAATATTTTTAACTTAATTTAATTTATAATTATTATAATAATAATATTTTTTAAGCAGGTTATTACTAGATATATATTATAAAATAAATTTAAATTGAAGAAAAAAGAAGATTTTTATAAGATTTTTATTAATATTAATATTTTGTTAAAAATTCTCTTCAGTATATATATATAAATACTTTATTTAATCAATAATAACTAAATTTATAAAACTAAAGTTATAACTTATATTATTATATATTCTTATAATATTAAGTAAATAATATATTAATTAATTAAATTATTTTTATTTTATATCTTATAAATAAAGTCAAGCAGGATTTACATAATATAATCAATAAAAATATCTTAATAATTACTAACAAAAATTAAGAAGAAAAACATATTTCTTAATTATATAACTAATTTAATATATAATAATAACTTCTAGTATCTTTTTTAAAGTATTTAAAAATATAACTAAATAATAGGATTTAAGCTACTAGTAATCCTATTTCTTTCTTTTCTTATAAAATATTATAATAATAAAGGGAAAGAAGTATTTATAGTTATATAATATATATATATATATTGAATATATTCTTAAATCTATTTTCTATTTTTAGAATATTAATAATTTTATATTATAAGTTATTTAAAATATTATTATTTCTTAATTTTTTATTTATTATTATAAAAATAATTATAATAATCATTTTATAATATATAATAGATAAGAATTCTATAAATATAAGATATAATTCAATATTAATATTAAATAAGTCTACTAGCAGGAATTTAAAAAAAAAAATCTTAATAAAACTTAATTTTTTTTATTAAGATTTTTATTAGGATTTTATCTAAATTATAAACTAAAAAAATAATCTTTGATTTATAAATATTCTTTTATTATTATATTTACTTAGCTAAGTATTATATATTATAATTATAAATCTTTTTATCTTTTATTATTATTATTTCTTTTTAATAAAAATTCTACTTAATTCAGTATTTTTAAATTAGTATTTTATTACATAAATGTTATAAATATATATTTAACTAATATATTAAATATATATATATCTAGATTTTTAATACTTATAATACAGCTCAAATTATATCTTTTTATAAAAATAATTAGTATCTAGAACTTGAGACTCCTAGAAAATCTTTTAATTAACAATTTGATTATTAAAATTAATTATTATTAAGTCCTTTTACATATTATCTTATAACTTAACTAGTTATTTTATCTAAATAATCTTTATATTTAATTCTTATATATTCTAGTTTATTTTAATTTTAATATCCAGAACAATTAAGTTTTTAAAATAAATTATAATTTCGTAAGTTATTATATTTTATATAAATATATAAATAAATATCTTAGGTCTATAAGTCTTTATTTAATTTTTTATATATTATTTGATAATTTTTATTTTAATATGGCCCTAGATCTAGTAATAGAGATTACTTAAGAATAATTAATTAATTATATTAAAAATAATTAAGACTAATATTATACTTATAATCTTAATAATTATAATCTTAATAATTATAATCTTTTAAAATTTTAAAATTTTTATTTTTTATTAAATATTTTAATTTATAAAACTAGTCTTAAATTTTTTAATCTTAAAGCTTAATTATTATATTATAATTTCTAACAAGTTTTTAAACTAGTATTCTAAAGATAAAAACATAATCAAAGAATTTTGATGCAAAAAGAATTATAATATATAACCAATTTTAATATTCTTAAATAATCTAAAAGCGTTATTACTAAGTTATTATAATTAATAAGAAGAATAATATATCTAATTATTAAATATTTTACTTAATATTAGTTTTAATAGACTTTATAAATTTTTTTATAATAATATAATAATTATATAAACTAGTATTATTTATTAAGATTTATTCTAAAATAATAAAAACTTTATTTATAATTATATAATCATCTTAATAAATAATTTTAAAAATATTATAAAAGAATTCTGGACTAAAATCATCTAAAATTATTACTAAATTACTTATATTAATATAAAGTAGTTATTTAGCTATTATATCTAGTTTTTTTAATATAATAAAATGATAATATAACTCTTTAAGTACTCTTGCAAGTAATTCTTAAGTTATAATCTAAAAAAATTAATTAAGCTTATTATTATCATAATTAAATAATTTAATAAATTAGTATTAAATATTAGTAAATAAAAATATAAGTAACTATTATTATTATTATTGTTATTATATTCATACTCGCGTCTGTTAGTCTAAAGCTGAGTAGTAGAGGTTGTCTATTTAGCAGCCAGGCTACTGCTGATATGGCTACTAATATACAAAATAATAAAGTTAATCTTAAGATGTTATAAGAGATAATTAATATATTAATTATTTATATAATTAATAAACCTAATCTTTAATTACTTATAATTCTTTAAGAATCTTAAGAATCTCTTAATCTCTTAAGACTAAAAGAAGAACTATATTTTAATAGAAATATAATTAATTACTAAAAAACTAAGAATATTAGTTATTTCTAGTTTAACTAGTCTAAGAAGTTAGACAATATTACTAAAGATAGAATATATTATTAAAATATATATATCTTTATTAAGTAATTTCAAGATATTATTATATATAAGAACAAGAAAATTATCAAGATAAATTTTTATAATTATTTATATAATAAGATCTTAGAATAATTTATTACTAAGTTAATATTATTAAAAAAAACTAAATTATATATCTTTTTTCTAGAAAATTAATATTTCCTATTATTAATTAAATAATTCAAATTATATATTTTAAAGATATTAGAAGATATTATGAGAATAATATATAATTAAAAGAATATTTAAAATCAAAAGATATTATAACTTTTTATGTAATAAATATTATAATATTATTATATTACTAATATTAAAGAAGTATATAATTAATTAATTATAACTTAAATCTAGTTAGATATATATTTATTTTTTTATTCTTAGAAATTCTTTTATAAGTAAGAATTTATTATAAGATTATCTAAATATCTTATATCTTATATTATTATAGCTTATTTAAATATACTTATAAAAAGACTTAGCTAAATATTATATAAGATCTAAGTAAGACTTTTAGTCTTATCTAATTATCTAAGAATATAATAATCTTTTTATTTACTCTTACTTTTTACTAAATAATATATTAATATTACTTAATCATGCTTAGGGCTATATTAATTACTTAAAACTTAATTATATAAATTATTATAACTATCTCTAGCTTTAAATAAATCTTAATATAAATTATAAGATAAGAGATTATAATTATAATTCTTATATAATCTTAATAATTACTCTTATTTATATATATAATTAATTAATTATTTTTTTTAGTCTCTTTAGAGGCTTCCTGTACTTTATTTTATTTTTTAATAATTATTTCTAATAATAATTATTATAAGAACTAGAGAAATACTTATATACTTTTTTATTATTTAATTAAAAATTCTAAAGAAGCTTATAAGTATTCTCTTACTTCTATTATTTTTATTTTTATAAGAATTATACTTTCTAGTTATTATTTACTATATAATTAATTCTTTTATATAAAATAAAAAAAAAGCTAGTACTAGTCTTATTTAGATATAAATAAAAGTTTTCTTAATAATATATTATATCTAGATATATATAAGTTAGTATTTAGTACTTTAGCTAAAATTATTTAAAAGACTTTATTAATATGATATATAATATATTTTTTGATAAAGATAAATTAATAAATTACTTAATTATAATTCTTAGTAATTATAAATTCTAGCTAGTATTATATAATTATCTTATAAAATATTTATAAGATTATTATTACTTAATAAATCTGCTATATAATTATAAGAGAGATTTTTTATATAAACTTAGTAAGACTTTATCAAGCTATTAGATTAGTATCTACTTTAATTATAGTCTTACCCTAATACTTATAAAATATAAGCTTTAAATCTAGTTATAAGCCTAGATATTATTTTATTCTAGTAAAAACAGGTATAATAATCTTAATTATAAAAAGCTAAATTTAAAAATTATATTTATTCTAGGATTAATAGAATATAAGAGATTATACTTAACTAGTATAAATACTAAAATATATTATATAATTTATATATTTATTTTAATATAAGTAGTCTGTAGCTTCCTAAGTATTTCTTATTTAATTTATCTTATAATTATTATAGCTATATTATTTATCTAGCTAAATATATTAGTATTACTCTTTAAGTAAGTTATTACTAGATATATATTATAAAATAAGTATAAGATTAAAGAGAGAAGAGACTCTTATAAGATTCTTATTAATATTAATATTTTATTAAAGATATCCTCAGGTATATATATATATATACTTTATTTAATTAGAAATAACTTTATTTATAAGACTAGCTATTTAAGTTATAACTTATATAAATTATTTAGTAAATACTAGTAAGCTATATTATTATATATTCTTATAATATTAAGAAGTAAAATATTAATTATTAGATTATTATTATCTTATATCATGTAAATAAAGTTAAGTAAAATTTATATAATATAATTAATAAAAATACCCTGATAGTTACTAAGATAAATTAGAAATAAAAAAGAGTATTTCTTAGCTATATAACTAATTTAGTAAGTAATAATAACTTCTAGTATTTTTTTAAAAGTATTTAAAAATATAATTAAATAATAAGACTTAAGCTACTAGTAGTCTTATTTCTTTTTTTTTATAAAGTATTATAATAATAAAATACTAGAAATACTTAAGATTATGTCTTATATAAATATATATATTAAATATATACTTAAGCATGTCTTATATCTCTAATAAATTAATAATCTTATATTATAAATTATTTAGAATATTATTATTCTCTAGTACTTTATCTACTATTATAAAGATAATTATAATAATAATTTTATAATATATAATAAGTAGGAATTCTATAAGTATAAAATATAATTTAATATTAATATTAGATAAATCTACTAGTAGAAGCTTTAGAAAGAAGATATTTTAATAAAACTCAATTTTTTTTATTAAGATTTTTATTAGGATTTTATCTAGTCTATAAAATAAGAAAATAACTTTTTATTTATAATAATTTTCTTATTATTATATTTATTTAATTAAGTATTATATATTATAAGATCTATTCTTAGTAATCTCTTATATTTAATAATAGTAATTTTATTATAAGATCTTATTAATTATCCTTTTTTTATAATTTTAAGTTATAATATATTATTATTATATAATTAATATATAAAAATAAGTATATTTCTTATAGAGCCTATATACCTACTTTATTACTTTTTTATAATTCTTATTAAAATTAAGATTAGATTAATTATAAAAGCTAGCTTATAAGATAGATATATTAATAATAATCTATATTATAATTATAAATACTATGATTTTAAGCTTAATTTAGTATTTTAAACTTTTTATATAATTATTAGTCCTTATACTTAGTAAGACTATATATAATTAGAGTCTTATTAAGATTCTAAGTTATATCTAATAAAGAAAGATTAAAAAATATTAAATTAATTATAAGATACTTAATTAGGGTCTCCTATAAAAGCTTATTATTAATAATTTTTTAATTATAATATTTTAAGATCTAGCTTAGAAGTACTTAGATATTAAGTATTATATATATTAATTAATAGTTTAAATTATATTATATATTATTAACTTGCTATATATAAATAAGTTAATTAAAGAATATATTAAATATATATATAAGATTAATTATAAAGTTCTACTAATTTTTCTTTTATATTATTATATTTTTATTTATAATAAGTATAAGATTAAACTTATTTATAATTTTTAATAATCTCTTTATATTATAATTAATCCTGATTTTAAGATCTTTTTATATAAGATAATAAATATTTATATTCCTAATAATTATATAATTAATAATTAAAGAGTAATCTTAATTCTAAGATATATATAAGATTATAAGCTTGGTCTAGAACTAGTTAATTATAAGACTTTATAATTAATTATATATATTATATATTTATTTCTTTATATTATATTAATAAATAAGTTTAAGTTATTAGTAGTTCTTTAAGATTACCTACTATATCTAGAAACTAGAATTATTATACTTAAATATAAGTATATATATATATATCTTATTATTACTTTTATAATCCCTGTATTTAAGATAAAGTAGTTAATAAAATTACTAGGCTAGCTAGTTTATAATTTTTATAAAATAATAATATTTACAGGATCTTGGGATTTTATAAAAAAATTATTATAATTTTTTTATAAGTTTTATATATATTATACTAGATAATTTATATAATTTTAGATATTATTATTATTTAATTATTAGTATATTTCTTTTTATAAGATCCTGTGATTCTAGTAAAAAATTAATAACTTATTAATTTTTTTCTAGGTATTTATATCTACTTTTTATAATAAGAAGTCTAGTAATTTAGATATCTTAGATAATTTCTAGATCTTTATTACTAGAAGCTAGTAAATATTAAATTATATTATAAGCTTATAATATTATTTACTTAGGAGCTATTTATCTAGCTAGATTTTTTTATATTAGATTCTTTTTAAGAATTCTCTTATAATTCTAGAGAAGGTTTAAGTCTACTTCTAGAAGATCTTATATATAACTTATTTAAGATCTAATATTTATATAGCCAGAAGTCTAGAGCAGGTTAATTAGATTAATTAAGATTAATTAATACTAGTAATAAACTTTATATAAATAAGTTATTATATAAATTCTAGTAGGCCTCTCTTAGAGATAATTATACTTTTTAATTTTAATAATTATTTATAAGACTTAAAAGTAAGTATAATAATTATAATTATAAGTTTTTTTATTTTTTATTATATTATTATCTCTTTTATAGCCTGGTTTATAAGAGATTCTAAATCTAGATTTATAATAAGTCTATAATTTTAAGTCTCTTCTAGTATAAGCTCAGATCCTGTTATCTCAGGTTTTACTAACTTAAGTTTTACTAAGTTAAGTTTTACTAGCTCAGGTTCTATTTATATATATCCTACTAATTTAAGACTAGTTAAAATATAATTACTAGTAAGATTCTTAGGTTCCAGGCTCTTAATTCTATTTATATAATTATAATCTTTAAAAATTAGTAATATTAATTCTTATTAAAAGACCAGAATTACTTTAGCTAGAATCTTTTTTCTTAATTTTAGGCTCTTTAATTTTATAAAGCTTTTAGAACTTTAGATAATACTTAGTCTAAGATCTTAATTAATTACAGGAGCCTAATAGAACCAAGCTTTAAACTAGATTAATATTTTATAATAAGAAGAATTAAGACAGAGAATCTTTTTTATTTTTTTTATTATAATCTTATATACAGGATACTTCAGGCTAGTAATTTAATATATTTTCTTATAATTTATATATTTTTTTATTATTACTTCTTTTTAATTAAGATCTTACTTAATTAGATATTTTTAAATTAAATATCCTGTCACACAAGTCCTGTAAATATATATTTAATTAAAATATTAAGTATAAATATATCTAGATTTCTAATACTTATAATAAAGCTTAGATTATATCTTCTTATAAAAGTAACTAGTACTTAAAGCCTGGGACTTCTAGATAATCTTTTAATTAATAATCTAGTTAGTAATTATAAGATTAGTAAATTTAATTATTATTAAACTTTCTTACTTATTATCTTATAACTTAACTAGCTATCTTATATAAATAATCTTTATATCTAATTTTTATATATCCTAGTTTACTTATAATAGTTTTATAATTATTTTAGTTATAATATCTAGGATAATTAAGTTTATATAATAAATTAGAACTTTATAAGTTATTATATTTTATATAAATATATAAATAAAGACTTCTAGCTTATAAGTCTTTATTTAGTTATATATTATTTAATAATTTTTATCTTAGTTAAGCTCTGGATTTAAAACTAAAAATTACTTAATAATAATTACTTAATAATTATAAAAACTATTAATATTAGTATTATACTAATATTAGTCCTAGTTATAATCTTTTAGACTTATCTTATTTTTTATAAAATATTAATTACTTATAACTTATAAAATTAGTCTTAGTTTTCTTAATTTTAAAGCTTAATTATTATTTTATAATTCTTAATAAATTTCTAGATTAATATTCCAAAAATAAAGATATAACTAGAGAATTCTTATAAGAAAAGAATTATAATATATAACTAGTTTTAGTATTATTAATTAGTCTAGAAGCTTTATTACTAAGTTACTAATTTTAATAAGAATAATAAGTTTACTTATTAAGTACTTTACTTAATATTAGTTTTAATATATTTTATAAACTTTTTTATAATAGTAATATAATTATATAAACTAATATTATTTATTAAGACTTATTCTAGAGCTATAAAAACTTTATTTATAATTATATTATTATTTTAATAAGTAATTTCTTATATATTACAAAGAAACTCTAGACTAAAATTATCTAGGATTATTATTAGATTATTTATACTAGTTTAAAATAGCTATTTAGTTATTATATCTAGGTTCTTTAATATAATAAAATAATATTATAATCTATCAAGCACCCTGGCAAGTAGTCTATAAGTTATATTCTAGGAGGTAATTACTATATTTACTATTATTATTACTAAATAGTTTAATAAAATTAGTATTAAATAGAAGCAAATAGAGCTACAAGTAACTAATAAGAAGTTAAGCTAAAAAGGGCTTGATTTAGGCAAGAAATTTCAAGAATTTAATTAGTGATTAAAGAGATGTTTGTTTTCTCAAGATTATAGTATATCTAATTAATAACTCAAAAATTAAGTTATTAATTAATAATAATATTATAGTCTTATATAATTTTATTCTTAATTTTAATATATATACTATTCTTATAACTAGTTATTATAGTTTAATATTTCTAGTTATTATATAAGTTAAACTAGATTATATAAAGAGCCTGCTAGTTTATATTATAATTAAAATGAAATTTTTTTTATAAAGTAAGATATAAATATTTATTTAAGTATATAAAAAACTATATAATTAAGATTTTATATTTAAATTAAAAAATCTAGTTATAATTAAAAAGTTACAGGCAGTATTTTATATTTATTTAATAAATAAAAAATTATCTTTTATTAATTATATTAATAAGTCTCTCTAGTTTATTATTATTAAAAAAAAAGACTTATTTAGAAACTCTAGATAAGATTAATATAATAAATTTATATTAAGTAGACCTAGTTATAATAAAGCTTATATAAATAGTCTATTTATTTAAGATGGATAAGATATATAATCTATAATTCCTAGAGAAGAAATATCTAGTAATAAAAAGTTATAATATTATTATGAAATATATTTTATTAAATAAATAACTATTTATAGTCTTATAGATATATCTTAATAATTATAATAAATAATTAAGAAATATCTTATTTAAAGTAAGTATCTTAATATAATTGATATATTTAAAAATAAATATATACATATCTTACTAGTTAAGAACTAGAAAGATAAGATTTCTAAATCCTAAGTTTATAAGCTTAGGAAGTATAATAAAAATTATACAAATTATATATATAATTACTTATATAAATATAAGTATTTATATTAAATAAATTAATATATTTTAATTATATCTCTTATTTTTATAACTTACTATGCCTGTAATCTTATTTTTAATAATCTAGTAATTAATCCTAATTACCTAGTAGTTAATCTATAAATAATAAATTATATTACTTAACTAAATATATACTTTTTATATATCTAGAACAAAATTATCTAGTATATATATAAAAAATAATTTATTAATATTATTAAGTTTTCCTTTTAATAGTAAATCCACCTGTAAGATTAGAATAAGATTATTATTATATCTTATAAAAAATAAGAATCTTTTAATTAATATTATATTTATAAGATTTATTAATTTTAAATCTTATATATAATATTAAATAAAAAATATACTATAAAAGTATAGGTAATAATATATAATTTATATTAATAATATAATAATTATATCTAAGATCTTAAGAAAGTATTTATAATATTTATATATAATATTCAGGACTTTTACTAATTATAATATATTAATTAATTTTAAGAAATCTTATATTAGTTTCTTCTTAATCTAATTATTAAAATAATATATTGATACTTATAATCTCTTTATAATAAAAGAATATCTTAAAATTATCTAAGTACTAAAATTCTTAAATATATTAAGATTTTTAGAATAATATCTTAGTATTACTACTAGCTATATATAATATTAGATTAAGTTTATATATAAAAAAATTCTTTATTATAAAATATTAAGATATAATTATTAAAAAATATTTTTAATTAAGGATAAGCATGTAAGACCTGAGTAATAAAAATAATAATATTAGATAATCTAAAGATATATATAATCGAAGAAATCTTATAATAAGTTTTAATAAGAATTATTTCTTTATTATTATAATCTTAAATAATAGTTATATATAGATCTTGATATATAAAAGAATACTAGTCTTATTATTATAATTTATTATCTTAATACTAAATATTATTATATAAATTTTTTAATAATATTATTATAAATTATAATTTATCTAGTTCTTTTTCTTAGCTATCTCCTGACTTTTATCAAATCTTATTATTAATTAATAAAACTTAAGTTATTAATATTTATCTAGATATTATAAAAAATATAATATCTTATAAAATCTATTTATAATTCTTTTATTATATATATAGATTATTAATTAATTATAAATATTATAAAGTAGTAATTACTTAAAATAATCTCTTTAATTAAACTAAATCTCTAAGTAATATAGATATTTATCTATATCTAATAATTTAAAATCTATATCTTTTATTAGTCTAGAAAAAGTAATATAATTATTAATATATTATTTAACTTATCTTATTATTAATTTAAGCTAGTAATATTCTTTATATTTAACTTAAACTTAATAAATAATATTATAAATAATTAAAAAAAGTCTTATCCAGAAAATTCTAAGATAAGAATATTAATTATAATTAATAAATTATTATTTATTCTTTATACTATAAAAGTCCTTTATATAATATTTATCTTTATTATATTTATAATCTGCTTAATAAATAAGTTTAAAAATTATTTATAATAAGCTTATTAAGAGAGTACTTATTCCTATATAATTTTTTAATATATAAAATGATTATCTAGGTCTCTATATAAGATTAAAAATAATATATTATTTATATATTATAATATGAATAATTATAAGAATTACAAAGATTTTAAGATATTAAATTAAGCTTAAAACTATAATATTTATAATTATAATATAAATTATTATTAATATATTTATTTCTTACTAATTTTTATAATTAATTTAATTTTAATTTAAAAATTATAAGAAGATAATAAAGTAAATATATAAGTATTATAAAAAATATACTTATTTGTATATATTAATTATATAATAATAATAAATTATAACTTAGAATTATAAGAAGAGAATAATTAATAAGATCTTATAATAAAATTATTATTATTAGATTTAAAAAATTACTAAGAATAGGATCTATAATATATAATACTTAATTAAATAAATATAATAACAAGAAAGTATTTATAAATAAGAGATTACTTTCTTACTTTATAATCTAAATGAAATCTTAATAAAGATTCTAGTAAAAAAGATTAAGTTTTATTAAAATATCTTTTTTTTAAAGCCCCTGCTAGTAAACTTATTTAATATTAATATTATATTATATTTTATATTTATAAAATTATTATTATAATTATTTTTATAATAATAAATAAAATATGAGGAAATACTAATATTTCTAATAATTTATAATATAAGATTATTATTATATTAAAAATATAAGACATGCTTAAGAATATATCTAATATATATATTTATATAAAGTATAATCTCGTACTTCTAACTATTATTTATTATTATTATTATTATTATTATTATTATTTATTCATACTCGCATCTGTCAGCCTATTGCCGAGTGGCGGAGGTCGTCCGTTGACGGCCAGGCTACCGCCGTTATGGTTCGCTAAATACATGAAGCCTTTAGGTCCCATATTCTTCCATCCCGGCCAACGCAGCTCGCTCCCTCGCAGATCCCGTTAGTAGGGGGATACCTACCAGCTTACCTTCACCTGGGTTTTCACGAGATCTAGCTGCATTAGCACCGGACTTCCACCTCCCTGCCGAGCTCGCCCGTTGCCTTGTACGGGCCCGAGATATCCCTCACTGCTGTCCTGCACCGCCGACCCCGAAGGGCCTGCGGCTCTGCCGGTCCCTTTGTGAATATAATCTCCGATTGCTCGGTAAGCCCCCCTACCCTCCTTGTGGGGCATCTACTATGTCCTCCGCTTGGTGGCCCATACTGCGGGCCTGCATGAAAACCGTGTCTTCGAGGCCCCTGAATTGGCCGAAGTACCTCTAGTATTTTATTATTATAATATTTTATAAAATTAAGAAGTAGAATTATTAATAATTTTAATCTTATTATTTAATTATACTTTTAAATATCAAATAAAATTTTTAAAATTATTGTAATTTATTAAATTAGTTATATAATTAAAAAATTGCTTTTTTTATTCTTAACTTATCTTAGTAATTACTAGAGTATTTTTATTAATTATATTATATAAATCTTACTTAATTTTATCTATCAAAATAATAATAATCTAATAATTAATAGTCTTTTCTTTAATATTATAAATATATATAATATAATAATCTATTAATGTTGGACTCTCGTGGTCCATAGGAAAGTGAATAAACTTATATTCACTGAATATATTTACTAGCTTATGTAGTAAATAAAGATCAAATTACATGAAGAGATCAGGTGATAAAGAAAGACAACTAAGATATATATATATAAAGTTAATATATATATATAAATGATCAGACTATAGTAAATAATTAAATAATAATATTTAAAGATATATAAAAGGATAATCTAGAAAAAGTTTTAGAATAGACTTAATTATTATATTTATATATAATTTATTATTCTAGAATCTTTATCTTTTTACTATATAAAAATAAGTAGAAATATAAAATATATTCTAAGATAAATAAAATAATTTTATAAATAAAAAATTTTATATCTTTTTTATAAAATAATAAGAGATTATTCTAATATACTCTCTTAATCTTAAATATATTTATATATTTAAGACTAAATAAGCTTTTTAATAATATCTATTATATTAAGATATTTTGGAAATTTTTAGTAATTTTAATAAGTTATAAACTTAATAAGACTATTTATAAGTATCTGATTAGTTAAAATTTATTTAATTTTAATATTCCTTTTTTTAATCTCTTATTAAATCTAGTAATAGTAAATATTAATATATTTTAGCTTAATAATATAAATTAAGTTCTTCTTAGTAAGTAGGTTAATAATCTAATTATTATTATATAAAATAGTTAGTTTTTATTTAGAATTAAATTAAATAGTTCTAAAAAGATATTTTTATTAATAAATTTATTTTATAATATTTAATAGGCTTAATAATTTAGTCTTAATAATAAAAATAATACTTATTTTTTACTTTCTTACTAATTAATTAATAAAATTATTAAATAATTTATATAAGTAAGCTTTAGTACTTTTTCTCTAGTAATTATTTATAAAAATTATATTATTTATTAATATAAATACTAGAATTAATATATTCTTATTAACTAAGTATTTAATTATATAATTTTTAATCTTATTTAAGTAAGTAATTATATATTTAATAATTCTTATATATTTCTTATAAGATTTATAAAGAAACTCTAAGAGAATTTAAATTACTTTTAATATATTAAGTTAAGAAATAATTATAGAATATAAGATTAATCTTATCTTTTATTAATATTTATTAATAAAAAAATTATATAATTTTTTATTTATTATTTTAAGTAATTTATTTTCTAGTAATAAATAAAGATTTTTATTAGAGAGAGGTATTCTTAGTAATTTTTTATAAATATAAATTTTATAAGTAATTTTCTTAATATAAGTATCTTAATAAATCTAAATCTTCTTATTTAAGTAGTTTCTGATTATTTTTATATTTAGGAATTAATTTAATTTATTTATATTTTTTATTAAATATTTAATAAATAATTTATATTTTAACTTCTAAGCTTATTTTTTATAATTTTTATAATATAAAAAAATTATATTATTAATAAAGATAATTAAGATTAGATAATTATTATTAAATAAGTAAGAATTCTTAGATATTATATATAATTTAAATATATTTAGAGTTTTAGTAATCTTATCTTATTATAAATAAGATACTTATTAAAATTTATATAAGACTTATTATAAAAGAAGGACTTAGTATTTTTAATTATATCTAATTAAGTAATAAATATAAACTAGCTTATTTAAATAATTATTTAAGAATATATTTATTATATTATATTAATAGGCTTCAAGATTAAATATAGTTATTAGAACTAGAATAATTTAAAGAATTTAAGTAACTAGAGTAATAATTCTAGTTTCTTAATTATTTATAATTTATAAATTATCTTTAATATAAATTTAAGCTTTAAACTTGCTTAAGTAATCTTAATTATTAAATTTATAAATAAATACTTATTTTAATAATAATATTTCTTAATTTAGAGAAATTAAGTTCTTTTTAATTAAAATAAAGATTTCTATCTTAAGTAATTATTAAAATTTAATATTTATAATTTATAGGAATCTCTTTAAAAAAGAATAACTTATTATTTTCTTTTAATTTATTAGTAAAAAAAAAATTTATTTTAATAAATCTTCTTTTAATTATTAAATAATATATTTAATAAAGCTAAATAAAAGACTTTATATATTTTTAATATATTTTTATAATTAGATAAATAGTTATAATTAGGTAATTTAGATTAATTATACTTAATTTTATAATATTAAGAATTATTAATTACTATTATTAATAATAAAAGAATTTACTTAATTTTATTTTTAATTAATTTTAAATCTATTTTTTCTGACTCTTTTAAATTTATAAAAATTATTAATTAATTTTTAAAGATTTTATCTTGATATTTAGATTTAAAATTAAATAAAATATATATAATAAATTAATTATTATAATTATATAACTTTTCTAATTCTTTTTTAATTATTTTATTAAGATAATTAGATAACTCTAAATTAGATATATTACTTATAAATTTAATAATATTCTTAAGAACTTAATTAAATTTAGTCTAGGTAAGTTATTTATATAACTTTTAATTATTAATAATTAATTTATATTATAACTTATTTTTTTTAAAGAACTAATTTTTATTAAAAATATAGTTATATATAGTAATTACTTTATTTTTAAAGAGTATTTATATTTTTTATATATTTTTTAATATATATCTAACTAAGTAACTAATAAAAGCTTATAATTAAAGATTAGCTAATTTTAATATATTAGTAACTTAAGTATAGATCTTATATCTATATTTTCTTAAGTAATTAATATAAGACTTCTTAATTATATATCCTAGTTAATTATTTTTAGAAATCTTCTTATATAAAGCTTTATAAGAGGTTTTCTATTAAAGTTACTTATTTAAGATTTAGTTAAGTAAATATATAATAATATTTATAATTTCTAGCTAATAAGAATAAGATATATTTAATAAATTACTAAGTAATTATATTTTTATAATTATTATACCCCCTGATCTCTTTATAAAAAGATTTTACTTAAACTAATAAGATAATATAATTTTATAACTAATCCTCTTTTTCTTATAATATTAATTAAATATATAAAAAAGGTTTTAGTTATTATCTAAGTAAATTTTCTTTAGGTAAATATAAAATTAATTATTAATAAAATTAATAATCTTCTTAATTAAGTAAAAAATCTCTAATTTCTTTAATAAATTTACTTTAAAATAGTATTTAGTAACTAGATAATATATATAACTAATATATTTATTACTATTAAATATAATAATTATATAAATAAGATCTTAATATAATAATTTAAATAGTTAATCTCTTATATTAATTAATTTATAAGAGATTTAATATTTTAAATTAAAAATTAAATATATTAGATAATAAGAGATTTCTTTAACTTTTCTTTTTAAAATATTTAGATTATTCACTATATCTTATAAATAACTAATAATTTACTTATTTAGATAATCTAGTTAATAATATTAGAGATATATAATTAAATTATTTAATTTTTTTAACTTGGGTAAATTTATTAAATTAATTAAAAATAATAATTTTAATAAATTTAATTAATTAGTTAAGTCATTTAATTAATAAGATTTTATATAGCTATTTAATTTTATACACTACTTTATAAACTATTATTTTTAATTAGTTAAGTTATTAATTATAGAATATATTTATTTTTTTTACTTTTTCTATAAATATAATATTTAAGTAAAAATTAGATATATAAGTAATCTTAATTAGCTTAAAGTCTTTAATATAATTAAGTTAATTAATTAGTTATATAATTATAGTTCTAAATCCTTTTATATAAGTAATTATATTATTTATATTTACTTTAAATTTCAAGTTATTTATCTTCTTATATTTAGTAAATAATTTAAGATTATTATAAATATAAATATTTAAAATAATATTATAAGCTTATAAATATAATAGTAATAAGTTATATAATTTAATTAAATAAGATTTCTTAATTATTATAGTAACTAAAGTTAATTTCTTAAATTTATTTAAAGCTCTTTTATAAATAATCTTAAATTTCTTATTTTTAATTATATTTTTAAATCTTTTAATAACTTCTTGCTTTTTAATAAAATTCTATAATTTTTTAAATAAATTATTAATATAATAATATTTACTAAATAAGTAATAGTTATTATTTAATTTTTCTTAATATAAATATTATTTCTTTAAAAAAATTAAAGTTAACTTTTAATAATTCTTTATGATTCTTAATTAATTAATTTTCTTATCTTATCTCTTAAAGATTATATATAAAATATTTTTTATTTTTTATCTTAATAAATAATCTAATTTTATACTCTCTTATTTTAAGAGATAAGCTTAATATTACTAATCTAAAGTAACTAATTATTAAATAAGTTTAAAATAGTAATTATATTTATATTTATCTTTAATTTTTTAAAAATAATAATTTTTTAGAAAAATATTTTTCTAGCCAGGTAATAATTCAGGTCTTTTTAATTAAGTATTAACTAGTAAATTTTTAGTAATAATTAGTACATCTTTTAGATATAAAGCTTCTAGAAGATACAGGCTAGGTTTATAATTATTAGATTCTTGTAATTTATAAGAAAATAAATAAACTTATATTTATTAAATATATTTACTAGCTTGTGTAGTAAATAAAGATTAAATTATATAAAAAGATTAGATAATAAAAAAAGATAATTAAGATATATATATATAAAGTTAATTTATATATATAAATAATCAGACTATAATAAATAATTAAATAGTAATATTCAAAGATATATAAAAGGATAATCTAGAAAAGGTTTTAAAATAGACTTTATTACTAAATTTATATATAATTTACTATTCTAGAATCTTTATCTTTTTACTATATAGAAACAGGTAGAAATATAGAGAATATTTTGAGGCAAATAAAATAATGTTATAAATATAAACTTTTATACCTTTTCCATGAAATAATAAGGGATTATTCCAACAATTAATATTTATTAAATAACTTATATAAATTATAGCTTAGATAGTTAGTCTTATAAATAAAGTTATTTTTAATTAAATAAAATATATATATATACATACCTGAAAGTATCTTAAATAAAATATTAATATTAATAAAAGTTTTATGAGTTCTTTCTCTTTTTAATTTTATATTTATTTTATAATATATACCTAATAATAGCCTACTTAGAAAATAATAATACTATATTTAATTAGATTAATAATATTATATAATAATTATATTATAAAATAAATAAAAAATACTTGGAAAGCTACAGGCTACTTATATTAAAATAAATATATAAATTATATAATATATCTTAATATTTATACTAGTTAAGTATAAGCTTTTATTTTTTATTAATTTAAGAGTAAATATAACCTTTTAAGCTTGAATTTTCATAATTAAATAAAATTATTATATTTATTTTTACTAAAATAAAGTAATATCTAGATTTATAACTTAATTTAAAGCCTATATTTTATAAATACTAGATTAAGACTATAACTAAAATAGCAACTAGTCTAGTAATTTTATAAGATCTTATTAAGTTTATATAAGAAATCTTTTTTTTAATTATATAATAAATTTACTAGATAATAATAATTATATAAATATTTTATAAAATAATTATATAATATTAGTTAAAGTTTATAATTATTAAAGAATATAATTAAGTAATTTACTAGTTTATTTTTATTTAGAAATATATTATATATCTTATTAATAAAATCTTTTAAATTATTATAATTAAAGTACTGTTATAGAAACCTAATGAGATTAATACCTTATAAAGATAGTATAGTCAGGCAGAAGCCTGATACTAATTAATTAATATAAGAATTAGAACTCTTGCACAAAGAGGACTATAAGTTATATAATATAATTATCTATTCTTAATATAAGATAAGAGAGTAGTTATATAATATAATTACTTACTTTATATCTACCCCCAGGGAGTAGCTAGAGGAATAAATATTAAGAGAAATATATAATTAAAGTAATTCTAGAAGTAATTATAAAGAAGTTATTACAGGAGTAACTAAAAAAATATATATAAAAATACTTATTTACTTATATTTATAATTTAATTAGTTATATTTAATATATAATTCAAGTCTGAGTATATATTTAATCTAGTTTCTACTTATTTATACTTTACTAAGTATTAAGTATATATATTTAATATATCTTATTTCTCTTCTTACTTATTAATTATCTTTAGATTATTAGATTATCTTATTAATTAGTATAATTAGTATAACTATTATATGAGATCTTAGGTTAGTCTAATCTATTATTAATAATTAATAGGAAGATCACAGGGTACTCTTTATCTTAAATAATTTAAATTATTTATACTAGTATAATAAAAACTTAAAGGAATCCTAGGGTCTTAATATATTAAATACTAGTTAATATAAGTAAAATTTTAGATTAACTTAAAATAATTTAAAATATTATTATATTAAATAATAATAAAATAGTTATACTAATCTCTAGAACTAGTAATAAAAGTAATTAAAAAGATACTAGTATAAGACTAACTTTAATAAATATTATTAATATAATTAAGTAACTACAGGTGTATATTATAATCTTAAAAAAATAACTTATAATCTATATTATTAAGATTAAATTACTAGAGATATTTAATAATACTTGTTTTAAGTTTTATATATTCCTAATATAAATAAATATATATATATAAAGATAAATAGAGAGAGACTTACTACTAAATCTAATAAAATTATATTTATTATTATATATCTAAAGAATCTAGTATTTAATTAATTTAAATCTTATATTAAGAACTTCTAGAATAATATTAAAAATAATTAAGATAATAAAACTAAGAAAGTATTTAAAAATCATAATAATTTTAAGAAATAACTCTATATAATATTTAGAGATATTAATATAATTTAAAATATAAAATAAAAATTATAATAATTATAATAATTTAAATTAATTAGCTAGTATGCTTTAGAATTTTAGTAGATTATATTTTAATTAAATTAAAATAATAATATTTATATTATAAGATTCAAGAAAGAGCTTAAACTAGAGATTTAAAAAAAACTAATTTAAATAAAATAACTAGAAACTCTTAGTAAAATAATTAAATAAGTAATTAAGATTAATGATAAATTATTTAACTTTAATATTAAGTATAAGAATTAGTTAGATAATAGATATTAAGATAACTAGAGAATAAGCTAGTATAATATTAATAATAAATAATAAGTATAGCTAAAAAGCTAAGGATATAATAATTCTTATAAATTATAATTAATAAAACTAGATATAGCTTAATATTAAGAAATCCCTAAGAAAGAAAGAGAAAGATACTAAAATAATAAAGTATATTATAATTATAATAAATAAGATTATATAATAAGAGAATACTAATTAGACTAATAATAGAAAAATAATAATAAAGAATTATAGAAGTAGTTGAAAGTTATTTATAAAAAAGCTAGAGATATTTAGACTAGTAATAAAAGTAAGAGACTTAAGATAAATCTACTAGCTAAGAAATTATATATAACCTATAAAATTAATTAGTTAAATAAACCTATAAATCTAAGTAATTATTAGTAGAATAATAATAATAATTATAATATAAAGAATCAAAGCTATTTTAATAAAAAAAAAAAGATAATAAAGTCTAATAATAAAAGTAATAAATTTTATATAAGAATAAATAGATCTAATAAAGCTATTAATATAAATAAGCTAGTTAAAAAAAATAAATTTTCTAGTATAATCTAGAATAATATTAATTTACTTAATAAAGAATTTAATACTTAAGTAAGAGACTTAAGATTAAGCTTAAAGACTAATATATCTTAAAATTCTTTAAAATTAGAGAAAACTATAAAAAAATATTATAAAGAAGCTAATATATAAGATATTATATAAATATTAATTAAGCTAAGAAAATAATTAATTATAATTAATAGAATTAAAGAATTTAATAAAATTATTAAAGTAAATATTTATAGCAGGATCAGGGATTATATTTATTAAAATCTAAAATACTAGGAAAAAACTAATAAATTATAAGAGATATACTAGTAAAAGTATAAATACTATTTAGAAATATAATATATATTATATTAAAAAAATAATATTAAGTATTATAATAAACTTGTAAAACTTAAGTATAAATAATATTTTAATTTATATAAATACTATAATTATAAATAATACTTATATACCTATTTTCGAACATACTTATAGCATAAGAAACTATTATAAATAATATACTATAATAAATATTACTAACTATATAATATAAAAAAAGTAGTATTAAAATACTTATTAAAGATATTAAAAAGTATAAATAAATAAGAAATAATATATCTATATTAGAATCTATAATATTCTTATAAAAATTACTTATATTACTTATATTATAAATATATAATATAAATATAATACTATAATAATAAGTATAAGATATACTATAATAATAAGTTTATTAATATTTATTTATTATAATTATTATTATATAAGCAAGTATTAAATTAATAAAACAAGAAACAGATTATAATAATAGAATAGAAAACTTATATTAAGTTTATTATATAAATATATAAATAAGTAACTAAAGTAATACTTAACTTTAAAGTAATAGGTAACTTTATAAACTCTTAATTATAATAAAAACTAGGTATTAAAGATATTAAAAAAACTAATCTAAAACTTATTATAAGATTAAATAATAAGAACTTAAGAAATTATCTTATAATTAAATTAGGATTAATTCTTATAATTATATTTAGTTATTTTAAATAAATAAATTTTAATATAATATAACTAGAATAATATAATATAATATTAAGAATCCTATAGCTCAGGAATTATAATCTAAAAATTAATTAAAAAATAAATAATCTTTAATTTATAAATTATAATTATTTAAAACAAGAATAAATAATAAGAATATTTAAGTTTTAATAATATACTTAAGAATAAGAGACTTAAGTATTAGCTAAGAGATTTAAAGATAAATCTAATAATAATTATATAATATAAGTATTAGTAGTAACAAAGCTAAGTTACTAAGATTAATTAATAATATTATTAAAGTAAATACTAGATATAATAATAAATTATTATAAAATTATAATACTAGAAGAAGTTACTAAGAGACTTATAAATAAAAAACTTAATACTAGTAATATTAAAATATAAATACTAGTAATAATTAAATAGATTATAATATTATAAGATTATAAGAGATTTAAGGAATTATTTAAGTAATCTAAAAACTCTAAATTATTAGTATATAGATTATATAATTATATTATTCTAATTAAAGAAGAAAAATAAGTAATATATAAAAAAATCTATTTAATATTAAAAAAAGAGTTATAAATACTACAAGTATATATTAAGAAATAACTAGTAAAAGAAATAATTTAATTATTAAAATTATTAATAGAATATAATATTCTATTTATATTAAAGAAAGATAAAAGCCTATAATTATATATAAACTATAAATTACTTAACCAAGTTATAATTAAAGATAAATATATATTATTATTAATTATAAAAATATAAGATAAGCTTAAGAGAGCTAAGATTTTTATAAAACTTAATATTATAAATATATATAACAGGTTATATATTATTAAAGAAGATAAATAAAAAATAATATTTAGATTAAAATATAATTACTATAAATATTTAATTATATTATTTAGTCTTATTAATATACTAGTATTATTTTAGAGATTTATTAATAAAGTACTAGAAGAATTATTAGATATATTTATTATTATATATATAAACTAGATTTACTTTTTAACCTGATAAAAAAGACAGAGAACTTTAACTAAATAGATAATTATTAAAAAGTATTTAAAAATATTAAATATTAACTTATTATTATACTAGTCTTAATATAATATAATTTAAAGAAAAAAATAATAATTAAAATAAATACTTTAGATTATATTATTAAAATAAGAATAACTTAATTAGGAGATAATAATAAGCTAAAACTAGTTATATTTTATTTAAGAAAATTAATCTAAGTAAAATTAAACTATAATATTTATAATAAGAAATTATTAGTAATTATTATTATATTTAAAATATAAAAAATCTATCTTAAAAAAGTAAAATAATAAGTTATTATTAAAATAGATTACAAGAATCTTATCTTTTTTATAATAATTAAAAAATTAATATAAAAATAAGTAAGATAATTAAAAATATTATTATAATATAATTTTAAAATCTAATATTATAAGAGTAATAAGAACAGCTAAGCTAATATATTAAGTTAATAATTAAATTATAAGCTAAAGAATAAAATTATTAAACCTGTAATTCTCAAGTAATATAAAAATAAATTATTAATATATAATTATTAATAACTAGCAGAAATCATGAAAATTAAGAACAATTTATTAATTAAATTAATTTATAAAATAAAGAAAGATAAAATTATTCAAGAGATATTAAATAACTTAATAAATAATAATAAATTAGTTATAAATAAAAATAGATTAGTTTATATATATAAACTTATTTATATATTCTACTATATAAGACAAGAGATTATTAGAATATATTATAATAAACTACTTTAAGAATACTTTAAAACTAAGAAAATATATAAATAAATTACTTAGAACTATTATTAGCCTAATATATAAAAAACTATATAAAATTATATTTAAAATTATAATACCTATATATAGGACAAGCCTATAAGATACTAATCTGATAAAAAGATATAATTACTAGACATACTAAAATAACTATAAGAATAGATTATAATAGACTTTATTAGATCACTACTAGAATCTTAAGGATAGGATATAATCACTATTATTATAAATCGATTAATAAAATATATCTAGCTTATATTAATAAAGAGCATAATAATAATATAAGATATAGCTTATATACTATTATACTATATTATTACTAATCATGAGATGCTGCAGAAAATTATATCAGATAAAGATAAGCTCTTTATATCAAAATTTTAGAAATCATTAACAGATATCATGAGGATTGATCACTGCTTGACAACAGCATATCACCCACAAGCAAACAGTCAATACCACAAGAAGAACAGGATTTGCAAGGAATATCAATAACAGGGCCAGTAGCAAGAATAGAGTTATATTGACAAAGGCAATTATGCTTTCAGGTATTATTATTTACTAGTATAATAATATTAGCACAAGAAAAGGATTAATAAATTTCAGAAAACTATAATTAAGAGGGAATATATTTTTATAAGTTTCAAGAATAAAATACTAGAAGAGAAAAGAGTAATATTATAGAAATCTAATAAGATTAATATCTTATAAAGGCAGCACAGCCAGGCAAAAGTCTAATACTAATTAATTAATATAAGAATCAGAATCCTTGTATAAAAAGAATTATAAGTTATATAATATAATTACCTACTTCTAATATGAGATAGGGGAGTAGCTATATAATATAATTATTTACTTTATACCTATCTCTAGAGAGTAACCAGAGAAGTAGATATTAAGAGAAATATATAATTAGAATAACTCTAGAAGTAATTATAAAGAAGTTATTATAAGAATAACTAAGAAAGAATATATAAGAATACTTATTTATCTATATTTATAATTTAATTAATTATATTTAATATATAATTCAAGTCTGAGTATATATTTAGTCTAGTTTCTATTTATCTATACTTTACTAAGTATTAAGTATATATATTTAATATACCTTACTTCTCTTCTTACTTATTAATTATCTTTAGATTATTAGATTATCTTATTAATTAGTATAGTTAGTATAACTATTATATAAGGCCTTAGATTAGTCTAATCTATTATTAATAGCTAATAGGAAGATTATAGGACGCTCTTTATCTTAAATAACCCAAGCCACCCATACTAGTACAGCAGAAGCTTGAAGGGATCCTAGGGTCTTGATAAGTACTTAATATAAAGTTATATTTATTACTTATATATATCTAGATATAATAAATAATTAAGAAAACTTTAATTTATATCTAAATAAAACTAGTATTAGTTTTTTCTTATTTTATATAAGAAAACCAATCCTAGAGTAAGTAATAGCTAGAATATATAATTCTTATAAAAATAAAAAATATAAAAATAAGAGAATATTCATAAGTTTTTTTAAGATTTTTAATTAAGTAATAAAAAAGTAAATATTTCTTTAATCTTTATAATAATTATTATTAAGAATAATTATTAAGAACTAGAAGAATATATAAAGCTTTTATAAAAATTAAAATAGAGAAATAATTAGTTATATATATAAAAGTAGTTATTAAAATTATATAAAAATTAGAATTATAATATCTTATCTCATAATTTATACTAAGATTTATTTAAGACTAGAGATAATTATAATAATTTATATAATAAAACTCTAAGTAATTAATATAATTTTAAATATAATTAAGTAATACTAAAATATTATTTAGTAAAAGATATGAATAAACTAGAAAATTATTATCTTTTTAAATAATTAAACAAAATTAAAAACCTTAATTAAATATTATATAAGAATTAAGTAAGTCTTTCTATAAATATATTTAAATAAATTATAATAATATATTATATAAGATATTTAAGTAATCTTATAATAAATTCTTACTTATGAAAAAATTCTTAAAAATAAGAAAATAAATAATCTTATTAAATAAATTATTCTATAAAAAATAATCTTAATATAAAGTCATACTAGTATATAAAAGTAAAGAATAAGATTTGAAATAAAAAGACTTATTAAGAACTAATTATAACTTAGAGTTCTAATTAAATATAAACTTTATATAAAGATATAAGATTTATAAGAGAGTATACAAGAGAAGAAATAAACTAACTAGTTAATTAAGTAAATACTTAAATACTAAAAGAAATCATAAAAAATAATATTTTTTATACTTATGTAACTTTATATAAAATAAGTTAAATTAATATCTCTCCTAGATAAAAATATAAAATATTATATAATATAAATATAATCTTAAGAACTAAATCTTATAATATATTCTTATAATATACTATTTTTAATTAAGTTTTATATTAAATTATAATATTAGCTTAACTAGCTCTAAGTTCTTATTAATATATAGTTTTAAAAGTTAATTATTAACTTAAAAATAATTATATTAATAATAAAGTTTATAATTAAGATAAGCCTGTTTCAGTAATTTTATATAATAAATCTTATAATAATAAGAATTATAAAATAAAAATAAGTAAAAAATAATAAATATAATAAAAATTAAAAAAATATATTTAATAATAATTACAGGGCTAGATTCTCTATAAGTATTAATATAAATTAATAAATATAAATATTATAATTATATAATAAGGCGCAGGTCTAATATAAAAAAATAAAACTAATAATATAAGAATTATAATAAGAAATAAAAATAATAAATATAAAAATAAGAATAAGATTATAAGTAAGAGTAAGAATAAGAATAAGAATAATATATAAGAATATATAAAATTATAATAATTATAATATCTTAAAAACTACAGGAGCTAGTATAATAATTAAAATTTATTTTTATAAGAAATATAGAATAAAATCTTATTAGAGTTTTTATTTATATTATTTATTACCTTTATTTAATATATTTATATTTCTTGATTATTATAGTAATTACCTCCTTATACAGGCCATGGGTTTCTCTAAGTAGAGCTATACTCTACTTAACCCTGCATGATAGTGTTACAGAAACCTAATAAGATTAATACCCTATAAAGATAGCACAGCCAGGCAGAAGCCTAACACTAATTAATTAATATAAGAATCAGAACCCTTATATAAAGAGAACTATAAGTTATATAATATAATCACTTACTCCTAATATAAGATAGAAAAGTAATTATATAATATAATTATTTACTTTATGTCTACTCCTAGGGAGTAGCTAGAGGAGTAGATACTAAGAAAAATATATAATTAAAGTAACTCTAAAAGTAATTATAAAGAAATTATTATAAAAGTAGCCAGGAAAGAATATATAAGAATATTTATTTATTTATATTTATAATTTAATTAATTATATTTAATATATAATTTAATTAATTATATTTAATATATAATTTAATTAATTATATTTAATATATAATTTAAGTCTGAGTATATATTTAGTCTAGTTTCTACTTATCTATACTTTATTAAGTATTAAGTATATATACTTAATATATCTTACTTCTCTTCTTACTTATTAGTTACTTTTAGACTATCAGGTTATCTTATTAATTAATATAATTAGTATAATTACTATGTGAGACCTCAGGTTAATCTAATCTATTACTAATAGCTAATAAGAAGATTACAGGGTGCTCTTTATCTCAAATAACCTAAGCCACCCACACTAGTATAGCAGAAGCTTGAAGGGATCCTAGGGTCTTAACAGATAGCCAGTTAGGTAGACAAGCTAGGACAGGATAATAAGGACTATAACTACTACTACTACTACTATTATATATTCTTATATTTATTTCTTAATTATCTTTAATTAATTATTTATAATAAATTATTTATATCAAATCTATTTATTAAATTTTTTAAACTTTTTAAGATAAACTAGCTTCTATTAATAGAATTTAAAAATATAATATTATTATTAAATATCATTTATAACAGAGTTATAATTATAATTAGTTACTAAGTGTATAGATTAATTAATAAGAAAATATTTATATAAAGATTATTAAGCTAAAAATAATTAAGATACAGGATCTAATTAGACTACTTTATAATTTTATTAATTTAACTAATTATATCTCTAAGTATTTTATAATTATATAATAAAATAAATTACTTAAGATTAAAAAAAAAAAAAAAATTAAATTTATCTTTTTATTTCCTGATTAAGTATTTTTAAAATTTATTTAAACTTAATTTATTAAGTAATTTATAATTACTAAAGATTATAAATATAGGTTTAAAAAGTTAATTTAACTTCTTAACTTTCTTCTTAAATTAGTAATATTCTTATAAAGAAATTCTAATGATGATTATTATATATTTAAGGACTATTATTATATTAATAAATTAATTAATAAACTAACTAGTTTTTATTAAAAATTAAGAAAGAACTAATTATTTTAAAAAAGCTTAACATTATAAGAAGTTTAGAATTATATATAATTAAGTCTTAAAAAAGTTCTAGAAACCAAAAAAGACTCTAAAAAAGAATATTATTATAATTTTTATAATTTTTATAGACTAACCAAAATTAGATATTCTAAATTATATATAGACTTATAATATTACTTCTAATATTTATATTTATAATAACTTGAATTTATTTATTAAATATAACCTAATAAATAATCTAACTCTTATTATTCATATTAGTAATATAAGCTTAGTATTTAAAGATTTCAATATTATTAAAATAATTCTGATTTATTAGTACTTTTATAATATTATCAACCTAACTTAAATTACATATACTAGATTTTTATATTAATATTATATCTGCAAGCAGAGCTAGATAAGCAGGTATTTTCTTTAATTAATATCTTGACTAGGTCTCAAAGGGATCTGTTCTAATCTGGATCTAGATCTATCCTGATCTATTTTTAGGGTAGATCTAGATCTAAATCTTGGATTTATAAGATAATTCTATAAATTATTAATTTATCTTATCTAGAGTAGATTAATCTATTAGATTAATAAATAAAATAAATATCTAGGATCTTATATTATATATATTTTATTAATTTTATTAATTTTAGATTATATTTTATTAATATTTAATTTATAGCTTTTTAATAATTTTAATAATATTTTTATTATATATTCTTTAAAGTAGTCTAGAAACCTCTTTTTTAATTTATTTTAATAAAGATAAATAAATTAATAATTAATCAATTTTTTTAATTAATTATAACTAAGATTCTATATAGTCTTATTTATTATTATCTTATCTTAAATATTTTAGTATTTATTTTAATATATGTTTTAAGAAAAACTCTTATTTTATAAATTTATATTATTAAATAATAAGATTTCTTTCTCTTTATTCTTATTATTAAGATTAATTAAAATTTTATTTTAAATATCTTAAATAAGTCTTTTTTTTTAAATATAATCTTACTTAAAGTTTAAGTTTATAATAATTAAAAATTGTGTAAAAAAAAAATTTTAATATTATTAATTAGATTAAATATATTCTTTTTTATTTTATTAATTTTATTAAATTTTTTCTTATTACTTATATCTCTTATATTATAAGATTTTAGATTATTATTAATTTAAGACTTTTAAAAATAATAATAATTAATATAATTAATATTAAAAAGTTATTTAATACTAGAATTAATTATTAAAATAAAAAGAATATCTTATATAAGACTAGTCAGAACTAAAAATTTAAATTAATTTTTTTTTTAAAAAAATATATAAATTAATTTTATAAGTAACTAGTAAAATATGAATAAGAAAAAATAAAAAATAATAATAAGTTATTTATAACCTTTCTTTAAGATATTAAATTAATTTAATATTACAATTAATCTAAGACTTCTAAGTATTTTATTAATTAATTATTTAATTTACAATAAAAGATTATTTATATAACTTAAGATATTTCTTAAGATTTTAATAATATTATTAATAATAAAACTTATTCTAATTCTTTTTTTTAAAAAAAAAGTTAAGCTTATTTTCTAATATTAAAATTATAATAATTATATAAAAATAATTATAAGTCTTATTAATCATTATATAATAATTTTATAATTTTTATATTATATATTTAAGAATAATTTATATAATTATTTATTATTTTTGTTTTATTAAAACTAGATAATTTTTTAAAAATAATTATAACTTAATAATTAAAAAGATTATATCCTTATTAAAGCTCTTATAAGTAAAAGTTTTAAAATAAAAATTATAAAATATTTAAGAAAAATAATTTTAGTTAGACTTAAATAAAAAAAAAACTTTTAAATATCTTATAATAATTAATATTTTCTTATATATATTTATTTAAAAAAAAAGTTTTATAATTTTTATATATTAAATAAATAATAATTTAATTATATATTTTATATATAGCTTTTAAAGTCTTATTTTTAATAATAATAACTTAAAAAATATTTTTAATAATTTATTGGTATTATTTCTTAAAGACATTTCTTTATATCTTATTTTTATATTTTATTATTAATTATTATCTATAAAACTTATTATTTATCTTCTTTATTTAGAGTATAAAAAACTTTTACATATTATAAAATTAATATATTCTAGAATTAGTAAAATAAGAGATAATATAGATAATTAAGTAAATTAATTATTATATAAAAAGATAAATATCTATTAAAATAAAGTATTAAAAGTAATAAATAATACTTTATTAAAAAAATATATAAAAAATTATTCTTAAAAAAAAAGAGTAAAAAATAAATATTTAAAAACTAGAATATTTAATTTTATAATATAATAAATAAATAAGACTTTTTATAAACTTAAGAAAATAAAAAAATAAAAACTTATAAAATTTTAAGATATAACTAATTAAGAATATAAGGTAAAAAAATTATAATAATCTAGACTAAAAATCTATTATTATTATATAATTAATATTAATGATTATAAAAATCTTATAATAAAATAAATCGAAATAAATCAATTTTAATTTATTTTAAAGAAATCTATTTTAATTTATTTTAATTTATTTTTAATATTCTTTATAAGATAATCCAAAAATCTTTTCTAGTAATTTTAATAAATATAATTTAAGATTGATATATATAACTAGATTAAAAGAAATCTATAATAAATTAAAAAAATACTTAGCTTTTAATAATTAAGAAGCTTTAAGTTTTTAATAATTAAAAAAAATCTTTATTCTAGTCTCTAATAAAAATATATATTATATAACTAAAAATAATTAGAAAGAAAAAGACAGTAAATTTTATATAAATTAATATAAAATAAATTAGGATAATTTATCTTATATCAATTTATAGAATAGATCTAGATTAAATTCTTTAATCTAGAAATCCAGCAGATCAGGATCTAGATCTAAAAATTAGATCTAGATCCACCTTATTGGGAGGTCTACTTATAATACTCTTGTTTAGTATTAAGATCTATATTTATGTCAAGACCCTAGGATCCCTTCTCGCTTCTGCCGTCCTAGCGTTGGTGACTTGGGTTATTCGGGGTGAAGAGCGCCCTGCGGTCTTCCTATCAGTTATCGACGAGGGGTTCTGTACTAACCCGAGGCCTCACACAGTGGCCGTGCTACTGTATCGATCGACGAGTGACCCGATGGTCCAAAGGTGACTAATAAGCGATAAGAGAAGTAAGGTGTGTCAGGTACGAAAACCTGATCACTTAGGTTGAGTGTGGGCGAGTAGAAGCTAGACTTGAAATGTATACTCAGACTTGAGAGTGTTATTGAACGCGACTAACTAAACTGTAGATACAGGCGAATGAGTGTTCTTATATATCCTTCCTTGGCTACTCCCGTGGTGACTCCTTTGTGGTCACTTCCGGAGTCGCTCCAATTATGTGTTTCCCTTGGTGCCTACTCCTCCGGCTACTCCCTGGGGGTAGGCGTGGAGTAGGTGATCGCATCACGTAGCTACTCCTCTATCTCACGTTAGGAGTAGGTGATCGTATCACGTGACTCGTAGTCATCTTTGTGCAAGGGTTCCGATCCTTATGTCAATCGATTGGCGTCGGGCTTCTGCCTGGCTGTGCCGCCTTTCGTGGGGTATTAACCTCGTTGGGTTTCCGTAACATCACTCCCCCCTCTTCTAGCGTTTCGTCCTCGAAACTCATAAAGGTGCGTTTCCCCCTTGATCGTAGTTTCCGAAATCCATCGATCCTTTTCTTGTGCTGATGTCGTCATGCCAGTAGATAACGATACCCGAAAGCGTAACCGCCTTCGTCAATACAACTCTATTCTTGCCACTGGCTCCGTTATCGATATTCCTTGCGAATCCTGTTCTTCTCGTGGTGTTGACTGTGTCATGGACTCGAAGAGCAAGAACTGTGCCGAATGTACGCGTCGTGGACGGAAGTGTGTGAAGCAGTTGCATAGTGAACGAGAGTGGGAATCCCTCGAGAGGGATAGGAAGCGTCTGGCCGATGATTTGGTTAAAGCCGAAAAGCAATGGCTCGAATATTCTCAAAAAATGTCGCAAGTTATGTCCAAGATCCTCCGTTTGAGGAAGCAAGAACAATTTCTAAAAGATCGTGGTGGCCGGATGCTTGGCCATGACTCCTTTGTTATGGAGCAGCTTGATGATGAGGATCCTCTAAGTGCTGAGGATCTCCAAGAGCTGGATCGTCTGGCCGATGCCCAAGACGGTGCTCAACTTGCCGCGGTATCGGACATCCCTAGTTTTTCTCAGGCGATGAACGATCCTTCTTTCTGGGCGAGTGTCGATTTGTTTGCTGGTGGTATTGCCGAACCAGCTGGTGGCAGCCCGTCAAATTCTCGATAGGCTCCCATGTGTTTTCCGAGGTATCGTAACCTTTCCATTTGACCAAGTAAAGTGGTTTTCCGCTGACTCGTTTGTCTCTTAGGATTTTCTCGACTTCGTACTCTTGTTCGATGCTTTCGTCGATTTCCACATTTGTCGCGATTTGGCTTTCTTTCGGCGCTGGTTCCAATAATGAGACATGAAAGACTGGGTGTATGCGGCGCATTGATTCTGGTAGCTTTAGCCGATAATTGACTGTTCCCAATTTCTTTTCGATGATGAATGGTCCCAATTTTTGGTGGTCAAGTTTCTGACTTGGTCGTTTGGTTTTAATATTTCTGCGGAGCAGGAATACCTTTTCCCCCTCTTTTAGGTCAGGCCCTTCCTTGTGGTGTTTGTCGTAGTAAATCGCTGCCTTCATATTCATGAAGTCGATGTCTCTTGCCAATTGCTGGTGCAGTGTTTTGAGCGCCTTTGTTACTCCTTCCGCTTGTTCCGATACGGTTTCCTTGTTCCTGGGTTCGCCGTACATCTTTGGGTGGTAACCATGATTTGCATAGAATGGTGTCTCCTGCGTGGTTGCGTGTGCTGCGTTGTTGTACGCGAATTGTGCCATTGGTAGGTATTGTTCCCAATCGTTTTGTTCGTAGTTGATGTAATGTCGAAGGTACTGCTCAATGGTCTGGTTGGTTCTTTCTGTTTGACCGTTTGCTTGTGGGTGATATGCTGTTGTCAAGCGGTGATCAATCCCCATGATGTCTGTCAACGATTTCCAAAATTTTGACGTAAAGAGCTTATCTCTGTCCGACGTGATCTTCTGCGGCATCCCATGATTGGCGATGATGTGGTGCAGTAGCACGTAAGCCATGTCTTGTGCCGTCATTGTGCTCTTCGTTGGTACGAGCTGGATGTATTTTGTCAATCTGTCCGTGATGACAGTGATCATATCCCATCCTCGGGATTCTGGTAGTGGTCCAACAAAGTCCACCGTTATCCATTCCCATGGTCGTTTTGGTGCGTCCGGTGACTGCATCTTCCCATAGGGTTGGTGCCTCGCAGGCTTGTCCCGTATACAGGTATCACAATTTCGAATGTAACCCTGTACGGTTTTTCGCATGTTAGGCCAATAATAGTTCCGAGTGATTTGTTCACATGTTTTCTCGGTTCCGAAGTGTCCTTGAAGTGGTTCGTCGTGGTGCATTCTGATGATCTCTTGTCTCATACAGTAAGGTATGTAGATGAGTCCATGCATGTAGACTAATCCGTCTTCGTCTGTGACCAATTTGTCGCTGTCTGCTGAGTTGTTCAGCATCTCTTGAATGGTTTTGTCTTGTTTTGTTTCGTGGATCAACTTGTCCAATAGATCGTCCTTGATCTCCATGGTTCCTGCCAGTTGTTGATGGTTGTATGTCAATGATCCATCTTTATGTTGCTTGAGGATCGCAGGTTCGATGATTTTGTTCTTTAGCTCATAGTCCGGTCGTCGACTCAGCGCGTCGGCTTGGCCGTTCTCACTGCCTTTGCAATGTTGGATTCTGAAATCATACTGCGATAGTGTTTCTGACCATCTTGCCTGTCTCCGCGTCAACTCTTTGGTTGTCGTAAAGAAGGTAAGGTTCTTGTGGTCCGTTCTGACGATGACTTGTTGCTTTGCTCCTTCGAGGTAGACTCTCCATGTTTTGAATGCGGTGACGATTGCCAATAGTTCCTTGTCGTGGATGTCGTAGTTTAGTTCCGCTTGGATCAATTTCCTTGAATGGAACGCGACTGGTTTTGGCTTGCCGTCGTCTCCTGGTTGAGTCATTCTCATCCCGATAGCGTAGTCTGAAGCGTCTGTCTCAATCGTTGTTTCTTTCTCTGGGTCGTGTTGCATCAAGACTGGTGCAATGGTGAGTTGGTGTTTGATGTCTTCAAATGCTTTCTGACAGTCGTCTGTCCAGTTGAAGTCCTCTGTTTTCTTCATCAGGTTGAAGAGTGGTCCTAGCTTGTGCACGTAGTGATAGACAAATCTTCTGTAGTAGTTTACTAATCCCATGAATTGTTGTAGTTCTTTGAGATTTCTTGGTCGTGGCCAGTCCCTGACTGCCTGAACTTTGTTTTTGTCGGTATGGATTCCCTCCGTGGATATCCAATGTCCTAGAAAGTCTGTTTCTGTGACGTGGAACTCGCACTTCTTCAATTTGCATCGTAGTTTGGCGATTCGTAGCTTCCGTAGCACTTGTTTGACGTGTATCTTGTGTTCTTCGAGATTCTTCGAGAAGATAAGGATGTCGTCGAGGTATGCGATGACGAACGTATCCAGTAGTTCTCCTAGTACTTCATTGATGAATCTCTGAAATGATGCTGGTGCGTTGGTGAGACCGAATGGCATGACCAAATATTCATAGTGGCCATATTTTGATCTGAATGCCGTTTTCCATTCGTCTCCTTTAGCGATGCGTAGCCTATTGTATGCGTCGGTGATGTCGAGTTTCGTGAAGATCTTAGCTCCTTTGAGTTTGTCTTGTATTTCCGTGATTAATGGTAACGCGTGTCTGTCTTTGATCGTGACTTGGTTGAGTGGTCTGTAGTCCACACATAGTCGTAGGCTTCCATCTTTCTTTGGTACAAACAGGACGCCGTGTCCTGCCGGTGATTTTGATGGTCGAATTGTTCCTTTCGCTAGTTGTTCCTCAATGTACGCTCGTAGCGTTTGTGATTCCCTTTCTGACATTGGGTAGATTTTCCTGCATGCCACTTGCTTTCCTTCTTCGATTGGAATAGTGTGGTCGTGTGGCCCATGCTCTGGTAGTTCGGGGTTTTCGGGTTGCTCGAATAGTTCCCTGAATCTTCCGTAATCCTGCGGTACGACAATCTGTTCTGTTGCCGCTAATACTTGCACTTCGATGTTGCTGGTGTTGAGTCCCTCACCCGTAGGTCTCTCGGTGACTTCTCCCAGTGTCGTGATTTCACAATAGTTTGTCGCTGTGTCCGGTGCCCACCCCGGTAGTGTTATTAACCAATCTCGGTGACTTGGCTTTGTCGCTGCCAACACTCGTGTCGCATGGTCGTCGTTAGGTTCACCTCTAAACCTCTTAGCCGATACTCGGGCTCCTTGCTCCTGAGTATGCCGTTGGGACTCAGACACCCCTGTCGTCTGTCCTTGTTTTGGGCAATTGCAATTCGTAAACTGAAGACTGCCTGTCTTCCAGTTGATTTCTGGGTTGTGATCCCTGAGCCATGGGATCCCCAATACTATATCGTACCGTCCTAACCGTGTCACGTCGAAGTTTATTCGTTCGAAATGACCGAATACAACCATAGGAGTCGGTCCCGATTCGACTGTAAGGTGGTTTCCTAAGTTTTCACCGTTCAGTCCTGCGATAGGTTCTGGGTTGGCTTTTCTGATGCCTTCGATGCCCAGTTTCTGTTGGAATTGAGGGTCCATGAAGTTGCCCGTTGCTCCGGAGTCAAGCATCACTTTGGCTGCCTGTCCGTGCACTCGTGCAATAAACTTGATATGGGTTCCCCATCCTGTTGCTGCGATCTGTTTTTTGTTTCGCCAATTTGGTGCTCGCTCGTATGGCGGTAGTTGTGGTAGGTAAGTGCTGATGAACTTGTCGTCGTAGTGCGTCCTGCACTTGTCATCGTAGCACTGCATCCATGCCATGTATTTGTGGTGTGGGTGATGCGGGTAACTCCTACAAGAACACTGTAGGTCCCAACATGGGCACGTTGTTCCCCATCCATCCACGCTCTTTGGCATTTTTGGCGAGTATCCTGACGCTGCCTTTTCTGCGTCATGCAGTCGGCAATGTTTGTCGTAGCACACTATCCATGGTAGTTCCTTGTGCCGTGGGTGCGTCCTAAAATGGGCACATAAGCACCATTCATAGTCGCAGTATCCATGTGGGTTGGAACGTCGTTTGTGCTCGAGTTTCGCGAGTTCGTCATGGTACCAGGTGTTGTCTTTCTGACACTGCGCGCACCATGTTCCTGAATGTTGCGCGTGCTTCCATCGGTGTGTTTCCCATGATTCGTTGGTTTTTTCCCAGCATTCTAGGTTCCAGTGGGTGCAATCCCTGACCCTGCTGCGGATGTTTGCCTCGATGGCTCCGTTGAGCTCTTTGATTCTGTTGGTCACAATTGATTGCTTCCTTAGCTTGACCAATGCTCGTGCGACGTCCCGTGCGTCGGCTTCTTCGCAATATCCTTCTGCGGTTTTCTCTGGTTCTAGGGGATTTTGAGGTGTATCAGTCTCTAAGCTCAGCCTTGGGCCTCTCGCTTGAGTACCGAATTCTTCGTCGAGCGGATCGATATCGTCCCAGACTATACTAGGAAATTCGTCCTTTTCGACTGGCTCATTTGTGCTGATGGCTTTATCGGACCCATCCGTTCTTGCGTGGAATTTGTCGCTTCCGCTGTTGGACTCCACCGTCCCTTTCTCTTCGTTAGGATGGCTTTGATCCTCTATGTCGTAGTCGTTGTCGTCGCTCCACCAATGATCGCTTAGATCCGTGGGTTCGTTTGACCAATCGATTTCGTAGGTTGCGCATAATTTCTTGGCTGGTGGGTCCGCCTTGGACCTTTTGCCCTTATCGCTGTTCTGAGCACCTTTGGCTCCTTCACGGGTAGCCTTCAACTGCTTCCTTGGTTCCCTATTGTTGTTTTTCTGTTGTTGGCCCGATCGGCATTCCCTTGCCATGTGGCCTTGTTTTCCGCAATTGTAGCATGCTCTGTCGTTTCGACGTCGTTCCCTTTCTTCCTTAGGGATTTCTCGGTGTTGAGCTGCGTCTAGCTCCATTGGTTGTAGCCCATAAGGATCGCTGTATCCTTGGCTCTTTGGCTGCGCTTGTCGTTTATCATTGGCGTTGTACTGACTTGTTCTCTGGTTGCCTTGGTACCTGTTGCCTGACTGATTTTTGCGCCTAATGTTGAAGTCGAATAACTTGTTGTCGATCTTAACTGCTTGTTCGATCATCTTGCTGAGGGTTCCTGGCCGTTCCATCCAGATCAGTTTCTCTTGAACTTCTGGTTTGAGCCCTTCCTCGAATCGTGCAATATAGGTGTCGTCATCCCAATCCAACTGAGATATGACCTGCTGAAATTCTGAAGCATACTGGCTGACTGATTTGAACTGTCGTAGTCGCCACAATCTTCGTTCTGCGTTTCGAACCGCATCGATGTCCCCGAATGTCGTACGGAGTCGTTCCTTGAAGTTGTTATAGCTCTTGAACACTTCTTTGGTTTCGTCGCCTCGATCGTTTTCGGTGTTGTCCTGGAAGTCCCTGATGTAGGGTTCGAACCAATCGAACGCTGGACCCTTCAGGTACGTGGCGGCGAATACAATTTTGTCGGATTCGGCGGCGAGTCTCTCTCCGTTCATCTTCATGTACATGTCCATTTGCGTTAGGAATGCACGAAGCTTAGAACGAGTGCCGTCGAATGCCTCTGGTGGTTTAACCTTGACAGTGCGGGTCGCAAGTCGCCCCTCTAAGGTTGCGATATGCGCCTGCAGTTGCTCGATCATGCCAACGACATCTGCTGGGGTTGGTCCTGCGCTGGCGTCTCCCTGACTGCTTCCACTGCTAGTCCTAGGGGTTGGCGCGGCCGTTCTGTTGTTGTTTGACATGATGGTGTTTCGATTTGTTTTTAAGTTAACCCAAGACTCTACTCGTGCTAACTGGCGTTCAATGTGTCAAGACCCTAGGATCCCTTCTCGCTTCTGCCGTCCTAGCGTTGGTGACTTGGGTTATTCGGGGTGAAGAGCGCCCTGCGGTCTTCCTATCAGTTATCGACGAGGGGTTCTGTACTAACCCGAGGCCTCACACAGTGGCCGTGCTACTGTATCGATCGACGAGTGACCCGATGGTCCAAAGGTGACTAATAAGCGATAAGAGAAGTAAGGTGTGTCAGGTACGAAAACCTGATCACTTAGGTTGAGTGTGGGCGAGTAGAAGCTAGACTTGAAATGTATACTCAGACTTGAGAGTGTTATTGAACGCGACTAACTAAACTGTAGATACAGGCGAATGAGTGTTCTTATATATCCTTCCTTGGCTACTCCCGTGGTGACTCCTTTGTGGTCACTTCCGGAGTCGCTCCAATTATGTGTTTCCCTTGGTGCCTACTCCTCCGGCTACTCCCTGGGGGTAGGCGTGGAGTAGGTGATCGCATCACGTAGCTACTCCTCTATCTCACGTTAGGAGTAGGTGATCGTATCACGTGACTCGTAGTCATCTTTGTGCAAGGGTTCCGATCCTTATGTCAATCGATTGGCGTCGGGCTTCTGCCTGGCTGTGCCGCCTTTCGTGGGGTATTAACCTCGTTGGGTTTCCGTAACAATTTATATATAAGACCAAAATATAAAGCTGTACTTAAGAAGGTACTATATTTTAAGAGTTGAATAAGAATTTTTATAAATATACTAAGTATAATAGATATAAATAATAATATTTTATCTAAATAAATTAGTATCTTATATAAGTATAACTAAAAAAATAGTTAAAAAAGAAAAGTCTTAAAAATATTATATAAATTAGAATTAAAATAAATTAATTCTAATCTATTTTATCTTCAATTATAAGATAGATTAAGATGAAATTCTTTAATCTAGAATTCTAGTAGATCAGGATCAGGATCTAAAAGTTAGATCTAGGTCTGCCCTATTTTAAGGTCTAATTAAGATTATAAAAATTATTTCTATATATATATATATATATATTATAAGATATATATTTTAATATATATATATATATATATTATAAGATATATATTTTAATATATATAAGACTTATCTTTCTAAATAAGTAATAAATATATTTAATTATTAAAACAAGTTTTAGTGCGGATTCAGATTCTTTTCAAGATAAATTATATAATACTTTATAATATCAGGTATTTTACTTTTCTAAATAAATAATTTAAGATTTTCTAATCATATCTAGATTATATATAGAGTAAGCAACATCCAGGGTAGGCTAGGTTAAGGATCCTTATCTTAACCTGACTACTGGTATATAATCAGGTTAAGCCCTAGGGCTTAATCACTAGGTTATAGCCTGTGATTAACTCTTCTTAATAACTAAACTTATTTAAGTAAGGATTTATAAATAAAATCACGAATATCTTACTTTATATAAGGTTTTAGGTCTTGTGTTTAGAATATATATATATATATCTCTTATATTATCTATTTATATAATTTTAAAGTAGATTTAAAATATTTAATTCTACCTCTCTAGACCACCTGTTTAATTAAGTAGTTATTTAACTTATTTAGGCCTAGTATAGGTATAATAGTTAACCATGGTTAACCAGTCTACTGGCGGTTAATAGAGAATCTATATCTTAATCTGACTAGTGGTGGATGATCAGGTTATGGTTAAGGTATAACAGTCAGGTTAACCCACTCTAATTATATATATAATTGTCTACTTAATTTTATTATTAATACTTACTATTACAGTTAATTATATATTTAAATCTACTAAACAAAAGTAGTGTAATATAACCAGTTTGGTTCCAAAATGCCACTCTAATTCCTACCATGTTATCTCTTTGAGTCTTTGGTGTGGTATCTAGAGTACCGCATAACATTTCCTTTTATATTACAAAATTTATAAACCAATAGGCTAGGGGATCCTCGGGGTTACTTGGCAGTTTCATCAGGATATCATGTGGTATATGTGGCATCATTTCCAACAGCCACAGCCATGCATACCAGAGTCTTAATGTGATGCGAGAGCAGAATAAAACCAGTTTGTAATCAAATGACTAACCAACCCCATTCCAGTACCCCATGCCGGCAAGTTAAATGGGAGCGAAAGAGGGTGACCAGCACCCTCGGCTCGGACTTGAGCGAGGTCCCATGTAAACTACTCCGTAGTACGGAGTACTACCGCGGTTACTGCAACGTCTTACTACTACAGAGTACTTTACTACTTACTACCCATCATCTTTTCTCCTCCCACAGATAGTGTTGTAATTGAAATTCCCGCTCAGCAGTTGGGTGCTGTTGGAAATTACGTCCTAATTGCTACTCGCTCAAACTACTTGTTATCCTTTATCATCACTGTCAACATTGTTATTATTGTGATTACCTCTTTGTCATTGCTTTTTACTTTTTCCCTTTTTCACGTGGTCAAGTGCAATATCGCAATCAATACCAAGGAATCAATCAGCGCACGAGTGACAAATAATTTTAAACATTCAATTGATTCTATCACACAATTGCAAGCAGAAGAATGTCTTTCTCCAACTTGGTCTCCGATTTGGCCTTTAAGGATGCCCGGGATGATCGGAGCTCCCAGATTTCCCACGTACGATCGCAAGCCACTGCTCGGTCGCACACAAGTACAGCTGCAACCAGTGTTAGTATATCCGGTGACATCTCGAGCCAACTTCATGCTGGATATAGTCATCCACTGAGCAGGTCATGGCAAGCGGAGCGGCAACTGACAAAGGTATCTATCCCACATATGGGCCTCGGTAACATGTGTATCATCTGTGTCTACTTGTGCATCTAACTCGTGTATAGGAAATGCTTATCTATCCTCTATTTATCACTGATAATCCCGAAGAAGAGACACCGATACCTTCACTCCCCAATCAATACCGCCGGGGTGTAAATCGCATAGTACCTTTTCTGAAGCCTCTTATCCACAAGGGGTTGCGGTCCGTCATCCTGTTTGGAGTTCCCCTCGATCCTTCGGCAAAAGATGCGCTGGGGACTGCTGCGGATGATCCATCCGGACCAGTCATACAGACTATTCGGCTCCTGAGGTCGCGGTTCCCTCAGCTTTATATTGTCACCGATGTTTGTCTCTGCGAGTACACGTCGCACGGTCATTGTGGAATCTTGAGGGACGATGGGACACTTGACAATGCCCAATCTGTTGACCGGATCTCCGACGTTGCACTGGCTTATGCTGCTGCGGGGGCGCATTGTGTTGCTCCCTCTGACATGAATGATGGCAGAGTCCGCGCTATCAAACTGAAGCTGATCGAGGCTGGCATGGCACACCGGGTCCTTTTGATGTCTTACAGCGCTAAGTTCAGTGGCTGTTTGTACGGGCCCTTCCGTGATGCCGCCGGTTCGTGTCCCTCGTTCGGGGATCGCAGATGCTATCAGCTACCCCCCGGGGGCCGAGGACTGGCTAGACGCGCGATACAACGAGATATCGCCGAGGGTGCTGATATAATCATGGTGAAACCTGCGAGCAGTTACTTGGATATCATCAGAGACGCAAAAGACCTCGCCACAGATCTTCCAGTCGCAGCCTACCAAGTCAGCGGGGAATACGCAATGATACACGCTGCTGCGAAAGCTGGCGTCTTTGATCTCAAAGCAATGGCCTTCGAGAGCACCGAAGGGATTTTAAGAGCTGGTGCCGGGATTGTGGTAACCTATTTTGTGCCGGAGTTTCTTGACTGGCTCTCATAGTCATCTGTCTACATCGCGATTGCTTTCACACAACAAGCGGATTTTGCGCCATAAGGTATCGTGAGAATGTACCTTTGCACTTGTTACCCCTTACCAATTTGTAGCCCGTGCAATATCGTGATTTGGAGCTGCCGATTGACATGTTACTACGGTTTCCAAACCATCCAACCTTGTTCCATACCCTTGGGAACCTCTATTCCATGATGAGAGATACTCGACAATCTATCTAGACAATTTTTTGTATTTGACGTTATCGACACCACTGATGTCGGTTCTGGTCTTGATGTGGGTGACAGGATGAGGTGGAGAATTGAAACGATAATCTACACAAAAAGAGAGAGAGGACCCTGAATTCCATATAGAAAGCACACCGCATCCCAGGTTGTCCAACGAAGAAACAAACTAGAGCCCATGGGGCAGACAGGAATGATAGTAGGAATAATGATATTTGCAAAGTCATGGGATACATAAACAAGAGCAAGTTCTCTCACATATAACTCGGTTTGAGGCCTTGGAATCCATATGCCACAATGTCGGATTTCACCACCTCTCCTGGGGCCACATAGGCGCCCCGCCGAAGACGAACACCGGGGTAGATTGTACAGCCGGCACCGACATAGCAATCTTCTTCTATTGCAACTGTGCGACCCTGATAGCGACTCTGAGAGCCTTTCCGTTCCTGCATGTTGGCATGGGCCATTGAGGTGAGGATGGTAACCCTGGGGCCAATCCACGTATGGGCACCGATGGTTATAGGGCAGTCATCGACAAAGAGACACTCCTCGGATATCATAGTATCCTCTCCAATATGGATATTGTACCCATAATGGCATCGGAAAGGGGCCTCAACAATGGCGCCTTGTCCAATGGATCCTGTGGAACGAGGGGTGACGCCTGAAGGTGAATTGACACCCCCATTCAAGAGCCCAAGTACTTCTCTTAACAAACGACCCTGTTCCTTGATACTGAGACCGGAGATGGGGTTGCAAGAATTGTTGAAGCGCCATAAAGCTGCTTTGCATCGTTGCCTTTCTTCCACAAGGTGAATATCAAAGGGCCTATATAGTTCGCCCAGAGTCATTTTATCCTTTTCCGTTTCTTCGTTCGAAGACGTGCGTGTAGATAGCTGATGCTCAATGCTAAGGGCCATCCGCGCCTGGGCTTGGGGGCTACTGGTGTCCACGGCACCTGGATGAGCTGGCCGCTGATCGATACCTGGTTGGAAGAGTGGTACGCTTGGTTTCCCATGCGGTCCGTGAGAGAATTCTCGTATCGGGGGTACTATCTGGTAATCTGTCTTGGGATGCCCTTCCCGAGATAGTTCATGTATTGGCGGCACTTCCCTAAGCTCCGACTTTGCCAGATGATCCGATGGATAGCTAGAATGGGCAGTATTCGGCCAAGATCGCTTCGACCATGACCCGCAATTAGAACCAGCCCCCGTGGGACTTGAGTTGAACTGTGCACTTCCGGCACGTTCATTTTCATCTATAACGATCGGTTTCATTTTGGCCGTTTCAAGCTCGGCGAGAATTTGCTGGCGTTCATGTCCCGAACCTACATCATGTACATATTGACCAGTGATATCAGTGTAGCCTTCTTTTGATTGCAGAGGGACTGGGGCTTTTGCACTCGACGGCTTCTGCCACGTGCTCCGCGACGAATAGCCTTCGCACAAAAAGCCTCCCCTAATACAGTTGTTGCCTAGTGTAAAGTTGTCAGTCAACGAATAAGGTGTATATAGCTATCCGCTTGCGTTGAAGTGTTGATCAGCTGGTACGTTGGGATTTACTCACACGCGGGATGTTGCTCGTCACATTTTTTCTTTCTCTTGCGGCAGGTCATGCATCCGGTTTTCGTTCTGTTGCTGAAAACACGCTTTCTCTTTGGGGCGACTTGAACGGTGCCAGGCGCCCGTTCTTGATGGAAAGCAGTCAACGGCGGTGACTGTTCACTCTCCGCGGACCCATCGACCGGGCGATCCATCGTTCCCCAGCTCTTTTGAGTCGCCTCATGGCCTTGGGCCTCGCGCTGGAGTGCTTCTGCTAACTGGGCGTCAGAAGGATCTATTTGTTGCGCACGTTGCGCTTGGCTAATCAATTGAGTGTCGTATTCTTGCCAAGGAGAATTTGGGTGTGCAGTTCGGGAGTCCTCACTCTCGTCCGGTCGTGTATGCAATGGCGGAGAGGGATGTGTCGCGTGCTTTACTTCATGATCATTGTGGGCTAAAGTAGGGCCATTTGAACTGGGCGGCTGTGTGAGAGTATCCGGAGCATCCTCTGCTTGAGATGACGTGGTCTTGGTGCCTTTATTGAACAAGCGTGTTTCTTCTGTATCAACTGATTCCGACCTTTTTCGCTTGCTTCTGTTTGTGACCATAGACCCATATTGCGATGGCGACCGGCGCGACTCATGATCTTCATAATCATTTCTGGCGGCCCCGTTTTCCAACATTGGTCCCTCCGACCGCGATGGGGTGTCATGTCTACTTCTCCCCGAGCTTTCTGATGGGTTTCGATGTTCTTCATTGTTCGGGGCAGCAGTGGCGGTAGCTGGTGGTACCGGAACGAGCGGATCTCTCCCGTTCACCGCCGTGAACCGGGAGGGACTATGCTCTGTCCTGATTTCCTTTTCAGGCTCGTGATCGTTCATTGTGGAGGAGAGATCGGGGAGGCCAACGATTGAACAACAATAGAACGGTTTTTCCGGCGAACGGAAACTCGGGTTAGATTAGTTTATCGATTTCGAGTCCACTGTCCCCAGAGCTGTTGTGCTATGGCGCTAGACAAGTGACCTTTCAGGGCAACGTTTGCAACCAATCGCCACAGGCTAGTTCCATTGAAAATATCAAGACAAAGGTAAGTTAGTTGACTCAGTACAATGTCCCTGAGGCAAAAACTAGAAAGAATGATTCGATTGCCGACACAGGGGGGGTTAGATGCCACTCGAGCCCATGGGCGTGATATATGGAAATAGCGTGGGCCTCACGGGCCAGGACAATTGAGCCCAACGACCTCACTCCCTGATTGTAAGGCGACTTCCAATCTATCCCACTGAACGGCGCCGGTCACGTGCTTCGCCGTATGAACGAGGAAAGAGTGCAGATGGATTCAGGGAGGATGTGTTAAGAGTAAGACCTCTCTAGATTTTCGAAGAAGATGGACTCGGAAGCATCCGACGTACAACCTGAGGTCAAATTATTAGGACGGTACACGTAAATTGAAAGTCGGCGGGCATCTGTAATTGAGCCACAAGTAGAATCCCACTTGGCCAATGGTGGGTAGCGCTCAGAAATAAATGGGAAAGATTTATCAGTTCCAGCAATAGTTAACTATGCTGGAGGATGACAGCTCCGGGGCCGAACCATGGGGTAACCATGAATAGATTAGGAAGAAAATCTCGGGTGGTTTAAAAGGGATACCACAGGAAAACCCCAGTGGTAAATCCTGCAAATGATAGATATCAACAGTACTCAAGGAGTGCGCGGGGGAGCAAGTAATTGCAGTGGAGATTGCAAAGTAATACACTCTGTATAGAGTGTGTTGGAGGGGGGGAAGCTAGAAGGGAAACTAAATCCAACAAGAAGCATGCCAGTAAGGGACATTAACATTAATATGGCGTCTTCGCCCGCCTGGGACAAGAAAGCACGAAAATAGGCTCAAGAGCAACCTAATCGTAATCATCTTGCAAAAGGACCGACCCCTCAGTCCTTCAAAATTCCAACAAAACACTAATCCAAAACTAGGAAAACAAAAGTGCCTGGAACGCTCAATTGTATCGTTATTATTATTATTATTCTTGTCATCGTCATCATTATTTATTTATCAGTTTTTCCTCCTTTCTTTCTTTTTTTTTTCCGTGTTTTTCTTCTTCTTCTTCTTCTTCTTCTTCTTCTTCTTCTTCTTTGTCTCTTTCCTTTTTTAATTTATTTTTATTTTTGTATTTTTTTGCTTTCATTTTTTCTATGATGAAAGATAATGAAAAAAAGGGGGGGAAAGGGGATGTGCTAAACAGAGAAAAGTAGAGCGGGGAAGAGGAAACGGATGTGGGTGGAACAGGCAGGTACAACTGAGGTTTTGACCGGGGGGTTTTGAGACTCCAGAAGAGATGATAACTTTCTTGATAGGTCCTTGACCATCGGTTGGCACGACGCGGCTGCCAGCTGGCTAAATTGGCGCGCGATCGGCCATCGCCGCGCTGACACGGCTTGGTGACTGGTTGGTCCCTCTATCTAGCGTCTCCGAGACATGGAGACTTGCTGGCACTAGCATAACATCAAGCTGGAGGTGTGGCGCGCTCAGGCGACCCGCCACTCTTGGAAAGGAGGGTCAGCACTCAGCAGAGTGATGCCTTGGTTCAGGTCTTTCCCACAGCTGTTTGCTCCACCCGTGAGGGAAGCGCGACGCCGTGGGAGATGATTGGTGAGTTGGACACGACTTGATTGTGAGGTGGAGTGACAACCACCCGCCGAGTTGGACTGATACATTATTTGCCGTTGGCGCTAGGTTGGACGCCCAGGCGCGGTTGCGAATGGTTGGTGGTAAGTGGTAACTTGTAATCCTGGCACGGGCGGACCTGCTGGGATCGTGCACCCGTATTGTTATACGTTATAGGGAGCCTAAGTCGTGGTCAGGAAAAGTTATGTTGGTTTTGGGACTTTTTTGCAAATTAGTAGAAGGTATAATGGATCAACCCGAGGCACACTTGTGTTAGTTAGGACAGAGGTACGGAGTACCTTGCGTGTTTGTTTTTACATCTCTAGTCACCATCTGGTGCTCCTATCCAGTATTCCTCCATGACCACGCCCTGTTGATAATATAATATGATAGTTCTATTGTCATATTAACCCACGCAGGCGTGTTCATGCCACAGCTTATGATTTTCCTGATGCTGTCTGCCAAGGGACAAAATACCACTATTTCTAATTGGACTCTTGGGTTTGACAATAGTTAATCACCTAGTGGTTTGTATAACCGCCATTGTTACCCAACTTAAATTTAGGATGCTAATTTTTATGCTCCCAATATCCAAGGAATTCAGCTCTCCAATTATCTTCAGTATATGCCTACTTAGGTAGTATGTAATTAATTGTTATGCCAGCATATCAGGCGTCTGCCTGGCGCTACGGGATATTCATCTCTCGAGTCTACCATGCATGTCATGGGCTTGTGTTGGTTTGGAGCATCAGCCCATGCTAGACAAGGATATTTTGCTGATAATCCCAGGATTGAAAGTAAATTGTCTTGTCCCGGTATTCATCCATATGGATAACATGGATTCTAAGCAAAAAGGATGAGTTGATTCACACAAAGGATCCATAAAATTAGTGTACGGTACATAGCAATTTTACGCTGAGATATTGGGTACTATTTCAGCTGCTAAGGTGATATGATAGCAGCTGCCCGGCACGGAGTACATAAAAAACTTATCCTTTACTCCCCACCTTGATACCCTATGCTATCCAGATTAGTTACAACTAACCAAGTCATTAGAGCACTGATGACTAATATAGTACACAGTGAGGTACATAGTAGTAGTGCACTAGTTGACTGTCCACGGCAGTATTCTGACCCAGTGGACTTTTCAACACTTCAAATACTCTCCTCACCGCCAGTAGCAGACCTCTGTTCATACTGTGGTTCCTGAGAATACTACCCATGTCCTAAACTAAACATCCACTTACCAAGTTACAACAGCCCGCCGCACAGTACCATCTGGAAACCTGGAATACAGTCAAGTCATACCTACTGGGCTCTGGGAAGCTTACCTCTACCTAACATTGGCGAGCCCCTCCAGCAGATTCCCTACCCCACCAACCATTTCACTTTCTTCCCGTGCGCCTCGGACTCTAGGGGATATCATTCAGCAGTAAAATATCCTCGAGCTACTCCATCATTCCATTGCCACAGTTCATCTTGGGTTCTTTCATTGTACGCCAAGCTGAGGCCCAAAACCCATCGCCAGCCCGTGGAGCGGAATGTCTGTTTCCATACAGGAGCTGGACAATACTGTCCGCGCCTTTTACGAAGGAAAAGGTGACCTGGTGAGTCTCGAAGCCCAACAAGATTGGTTTACCCTACCCTTAAATGGCCCTCGATCTTGTATACAATGGATTGCTAATTCTACCGGAACATCAGCAAAAGCAAGCACAACAGACTCTGACGGAGGTGAGCTTATTGCAATCAGTAGTATATGACCGCTTTTCGAACGCGATGCACCTAACGCTTGTCCAATAAACAGTTCAAACAGAACCCAGATGCTTGGTTGATTGTAGGAAATATTCTCCAAGAATCGACCTATCCGCAGACCAAATGTGCGATACCCGTTCCCACGCGATTCACTCAACATATTCTGATGGTGTGCAGATCTCGCCCTTCAAGTCCTCGACGATGTGATCATGACGCGATGGAAAGTCCTGCCGAGGGAGCAGTGCCTGGGTAAATTCTTCTTGATCTTCGACCCCTCGCCATCCACTTCTTTCGTCGTACCTTTGATCTGACGCTTGTTATCGGTTCATGCAGGTATCCGAAATTTTATCGTCAATTTCATCATTGAGAGCTCGCGATCGGAAGAGAAGCTACGAGGCGAGCGGGCCTTTCTAAACAAACTCAATCTGGTTCTTGTCTCTATCCTGAAACAGGAATGGCCGCACAACTGGGAGACGTTCATCAACGAGATCATTTCGTCTTGCCATACCAGTCTTTCGATCTGTGAGAATAATATGGCTATCCTCCGTCTCCTATCCGAAGAGGTGTTCGATTTCTCTCAGGACCAAATGACCTCGGTCAAAGCCAGGAGTCTGAAGACTTCCATGACACAAGAATTCTCGTCAATCTTTCAGTTGTGCTCTGAAGTTCTAAATACGGCAAACCAACCGACTCTAGTCAAGGCAACATTAGAAACGCTACTCCGCTTCCTGAACTGGATCCCGTTGGGGTATATATTCGAGACGCCTATCATCAACACCCTTCTGACGCGGTTTTTGGAAGTCCCCGAGTTTCGTAATGTGACACTCAAGTGCCTCACGGAAATCGGAGGGTTGCAAATCGGAGCTCCGTATAATTACGACGAGAAGCTTGTTCACATGTTCACGGAAACTCTGACTATTGTTTCGAAGACTATCCCACTGTCGATGGACCTGAAGCCGGTATTTGCGAAGAGCAACTCCAGGGATCAGGAATTCGTACTGAATCTCGCGCTTTTCCTCAGCTCTTTCTTTAGCGCCCACCTGAATGTAAGTCTCGACTTCCGTGGCAGAGACGGCGTTGAAAATGTGGTCGCGCTATATCTAACTTGAATAGCTCATTGAAAAACTACCGAATCGGGATTATTTGACACACGCGCACTTTTATCTTATCAGAATCAGTCAGATCGATGATAGGGAGGTCTTCAAGATCTGTCTGGAATACTGGACGAGATTGGTGCAAGAGCTGTATGAAGAAATGCAGCAACTCCCGATTACTGACATAAATCCCTTGGTGAACATGGGCGTTAGTGGCCTGTCAAATGGAGGTGCGCCTCACCCCAGCACATTAGTCAACTATCCCCTTCGCAAGCACAAATACGAAGAGGTCCTTTCGAGCCTGCGCACTGTGATGATCGAGAAAATGGTACGCCCAGAAGAAGTCTTGATTGTCGAGAATGACGAAGGCGAGATCGTTCGGGAGTTTGTCAAAGAAAGCGATACAATCCAGCTTTACAAGACGATACGCGAATGCTTGGTTTACCTTACCCATCTCGATGTTGTTGACACGGAGAACATCATGATCGAGAAGCTAGCCAAGCAGGTTGACGGATCCGAATGGTCATGGGTTAACTGCAACACCCTTTGTTGGGCAATTGGATCGATCTCGGGTGCCATGAATGAAGAGACTGAAAAGCGTTTCCTCGTCACTGTCATCAAAGACCTGCTTGGTCTCACGGAGATGAAACGTGGGAAGGACAATAAAGCTGTTGTGGCGAGCAATATCATGTACATCGTCGGGCAATACCCTCGGTTCTTGAAAGCCCACTGGAAGTTCTTGAAGACAGTGGTCAACAAATTGTTCGAATTCATGCACGAGACACATGAAGGTCGGTTTTTTGGATCATCTCAATGAGTATATATATATGTTGCTGACTTCCACTAGGTGTTCAGGATATGGCTTGCGACACGTTTATCAAGATTGCCAACAAATGCAGACGCCACTTTGTCGCACTCCAGCCGGGAGAGAACGAACCCTTCATTGAAGAAATTGTGCGCAATATGAGAAAAATCACTTGTGATCTTTCGCCTCAGCAAGTCCATACGTTTTACGAAGCGTGCGGATACATGATATCTGCTCAGGGCCAGAAGGGCCTCCAAGATCGGTTGATCGAGAATTTGATGTCATTACCGAACTCAGCCTGGGATGCCATCATTGCCCAGGCGAACCAAGATCCCTCGATTCTACAAGATGGCGAAACGATCAAAATCATTGGCAATATCATGAAAACCAATGTCGCTGCCTGTTCGTCGATTGGCACTTATTTCTATTCTCAGCTTGGGCGCATCTACCATGATATGTTGAACATGTTCCGGGCATCCAGTCAGCTTATCAGCGACGCCGTCATGCACGATGGTAATACACCCATTTCCTTTTGACCTGTGTCGCAGATTCTAACGTGCCATTCATAGGGGAAATTGCAACCAAGACTCCGAAAGTGAGGGGGCTGAGAACTATCAAGAAAGAAATTCTTAAGCTTATCGACATCTACGTGCAAAAGGCGGATGATCTGGAGATGGTCAACGCAAACATGGTACCGCCGCTTCTTGAAGCAGTCCTCGTGGATTATAACCGCAATGTCCCTGATGCACGAGAAGCGGAGGTGCTGAATGTGATGACTACCATCATTCACAAGTTACATGTAGGTTATATATCCTGCTATGTGGTTCTTCTAGGGCCCCCAGGATGAATGAATATTGCTTTTCCAGAACTTGCTGCTAACAGATCTACAGAACTTGATGGAAGACAAGGTTCCGCTAATCATGGAGAGTGTCTTCGAAAGCACTTTGGAGATGATCAACAAGGATTTCCATGAATACCCGGAACACCGCGTGCAATTTTTCAAGTTGCTCCAGGCTATCAACCTTTACTGCTTCCCGGCATTGCTCAAACTTGACGCCTCTCAATTCAAGTTTGTGATCGACTCTTGCATGTGGGCTAGTAAGCACGACAACCGCGAAGTCGAAAACACTGGCCTCACAATGTGCCTCGAACTCATGAATAATATGGCCGAAACTGATGCTCAAACATCTAACATCTTCTTCCGTCAATTCTACATCCCCATATTACAGGATGTGTTCTTCGTGCTCACTGATAATGATCACAAAGCTGGTATGTACCAGTCATATATCACATGAGCGCGAATGCTAATAGTCTTTCTATAGGTTTCAAGTCCCAAGCAATGCTCCTGTCGCGAATGTTCTATTTCATCGAGTCCGGCAAAGTGCAAGATCCTATTTATGCACCCGAGCAAGCCCCGCTGGGGACGTCCAACAAGGAGTTTCTGCAGGAATACGTTGCAAATCTTTTGCAGACTGCGTTCAAAAACCTACAAGAGTATTTATTTCTCATCCTACGAGTCTCATAGTTGGTCAGAGATGCTAATGATGCTTCAGGGTTCAAATCAAGCAGTTTGTCGTCGGACTATTCAGCTTCAATGACGACTTCAATAAATTCAAAACTCATTTGCGGGACTTCCTGATCTCGTTGAAGGAGTTTGCAGGCGACCACGCGGAGCTTTATGCGGAAGAGAGGGAGCAAGCCCTGCGTGACGCCAAAGCCGTGGAGCGTGACCGTGCCATGAAGGTCGGAGGTCTCTTGAAACCGTCTGAAATGGACCAAGAAGACGAGCTGTGACTAGAGCAGGAATTGCGCAATGAAGTTGCTCCGCCCCCTTCCGATGAACCGTCGGGGCGTTTGAAAGCGTCCGGGTCGCAGAGTCAAGATCCTCTCGACGGCTGGTCCTTCTACAGCTTGTGAATTGAGAAAAGAAAAAAGAAAAAAATGATTCTTTCCCATCGCTCGCTCCATCTACGATGTATATTTGACAGCGGTGGCAGGCTAGCTTGTTTGCGTCTCCCACTTTGTTCTATTAGTATCTGGATCATATATGAAACCGTCTCTGGATCTTTCTGGATCTTTGAGGCAGCCAATGCGACCCAACTTGAATTTGTTCAACAAGTTACATCACCGACACATGGTTCCTTAAGCTCTTGATGGCGAAGGTAGATAGGACCTGTGGCCTATATCATAACGGTGCTAGTGCTACAGTGCTCATGGTACATTACTACAGACGCCATATTAGATGCTAGTCTTCGTACACTTTCCTGCCTTTGATGCCATGGTTATTCAGTCTTCAAGGAGAATCAACAAGCCTCAGATAGTTGCATGTATTACTCGATTGAGGTCACGTAGTCGTTTATACAATTTGCTTTCTTTGAACATTCGCAACACTTCGCCATAGATGCTTTGTTGTGGATCATTTGGAAAGGCGGGCGGTGAGGCTCCCGGGCCGTGGCCACGCCTAGATAGGGACGAAGACGACGTAAGGTATAAGCCACATGGAATACTCCGTACAACCTCTCCCATTCCTTCCTGCTTCTCCACACAGGGCCTCACCGATTGCCACATTGTTCAGAACTACATTGAACTAACTAATGAAACTGTATTTCACCGATTGCCGGATATTCCTGGACGGGCTTCCATGGTAGAGCGCAATGTCTCACCACCGACAATTACCGCAAAATGCGACTTCCGGATCTCAAACTGAGTCGTCTCATTCCCACGATCGGAATGGCTCTTCTACGCCCTCAAATTTTGGCATGCTAAGGTTGCGAGCGGAAAACGCGTCCAACGAGGTAGAGGCGGAGAACGCAAGTTCAGCCAGACACATTCGGTGGAGTGAGGATGTTATCGATAATGAAGGAATGGGCAAGAAGAGCTCCAAAGGTATGTTACATATATACGGCTGCATCATCCACCCTTGGTCAATTTCTCTTGCCCTTGTTATCAATTAAGTATAAGATAAGCTAACACGGGTGCAATCTTCCACAACCCTAGTCTGCTGCATTTACCACAAAGCTCGACCTGTTGGCGAAAGCAGCTCTGAATCGGATTCCTCCGACTCCAGCTCCTCTGAGTCAGATAGTGATAGCGAAGTAGATAGTGCCCGGAGAAGCTCGAATGCTCAGCGCAGCACAAACTCACAGGACGGTCCTTCGAATCAAATACGAAGGGAGCACACCTGCTCTGCAGACCACCGCCATAAGCGGCCCAGCAAGCGGAGAAAACCGAGTCCCAACGCCTATGAGAAAATGCCCCGGACTTCTAAATAGCGATGAAGAAGAGTCATTCCCTTTTTCACGGCATGGTATTGTTGAATGACTGATGATGAGATTTTGTAATATATCTGAAATGCGCCCCATACATTTTTGCTGTACATTTTTTAAAAACGCGCACCAGTGCATCTCACCTTTGATCCTCCTTATTCTAAGTTATCTAATTATTTTCAAGACATGTTTGGCTTGGACGAAAGTCCTGACACTTGTGAGAGGACTACTGAGAAATAAAATTCGGTATCTATATCATGCCTCTCAAGTTGAATCCACCGAACAATGCATAAGAAAAAACAATTTCAACGCCTTGCCCAAGAAAGTGCTCAAGTACTCTACACCTCATAATAACATGCTTCTCCTTCTAGCAGCAGCTCTTTGTCCGCGTTTCATTTGTCTCGTCTCCGCTGCTGTGGGTAAAGTGGACTGTGAATAGATGGTCTCGTCGTGAATCTGCTTGCCGTCTTCGAACTCAGCATATCTACCCTCTAGGGTGCTGATAGCATCCAGTGCGGATGTATAGGAACCAGCCTGCATTCCCGAATTGGCCATTGATGTGTCGCTTTCATCGATAGGGTCTTGTCGAGCCGATCTAGGGTTCGAGGAATGTCGTCGAAACTGCCTCGCCCCGTCTTGAAGTTCAAAGTTGGTCTCTGACAAAGTATTGCGTTTCCTCTGAGAAACCATGCTCGAAGGTTGGGCTTGCTGAAAGGAACCGTTGTCCAAATGGTCAATTGCAAGCATTTCACGGTCATTAGAGTTTGAGTCGCGCGGTTTGCGCTTATTGCCATTGTCTTGTTTTGACGTCTCGTCCTCATCGCCCATGCTTGCTCGCGAAGCTAGGGAATTGGAGGATCGTCTAGACTGATCACTGACTGCAGCTATCAGGCCCTTTGTCGGGCGCCGCATTTTGTCTCTCAAATTTGGTTCCGCGTAGCTTACTACTGCCCTTTGCCTTCTTGTCGGCCGTGCCGGAGCGTTCGATGCCATGTCCATTGAATTGTAACCAGACAATTCCAATGATATTGAAGGGGCTTGTAATAATGAGCTTGCGTCGTCTTGAACCAAACTGGGTTCGGTTCCGCAACGCTCATGTTCGTATAGGATTTCGGCATTCTTCTGCTGGTGGCCTTTGCTCTCTTTTGCGTATATGTCATTTGCAATCTGATTCTCGTCGCTCTTGGCGTCCCCAGGAAGGGCGTTATTGTAGCTCCGGTTTGGAAAATCCGTGGCTCGACGTTTCTTCGGTGAGATAACATTTGAATTTGCGCTTTCTATTGCGTGGTCAGTCAGTGCACATTGGCATAATTGCCGATTTGACATACTTGGTTCAAGCATCTTCCTCTTTGGATGCCCCTGGCTTTTCTCCCCTAGTATCGATTGAGTTCGCTGTTTACTTGGAGAAGACTTTGGTTGAGGTGATTGAAAGCTGTCGTCCGCAGGTTTCTGGGGACAGGCGGCTCTACTGAACTGGAAACCGTCGTCATCGGGCGAGCCTACTTCAGGCTCTTCGTTTTCCTCCATCATGAATTTGCGCTTGGACTTTGCATTGGCGACACATCCTTTCTGCTCTGAAATAGAAGCGGGGCCCAGTTTATGTGATGGCCCGACGGTGGTGATTGGCTTCTTCTTTTTCCTTCTTTCGAGAGTTGGAGGGAGAGGCTCTTCATCTTGCTCCTCTGTAACATTCAGACCTACCACCTCTACGGGATCCTCTGGATGCTCTTGGCAGAGATCCTCGTGTTCCAAGTCAGGCTGAGGGGTGGAAGCCTCTAGCTCTGGTGAATCTGGGGCATCAGAGTCGTTATTGACCATTTGCTGCAACTCCTCGGGACTGATCATCCTTGCGTTAGCACTCCGAATAAAGCATATGGACACGAGATGGAACTTACTCCAAGGTCTGTCTCGGGTAGTACTTGTCCTCTAAGATGACAGGCAGTTTTCCTCCATCAATTATTGAATTCCTTTCGATATTCATAGGTCCATCGGCTGATTTCGACGACGTCACTGTTGGTTTCTCAAACGCCGTTTCATCCGAGAGATCACTGGAACGCTTAAACTTGCGCGGAAGGGCCCCCAAATCAGAGACCAAACCGTTCAATTCCAGCAATTTATTCTCCAGCTTTGTTTTCACTTCATTGACACCATCGTGGAGCAACCTTGCCGCATCAAGTCTCTCGATTTCCTGGTTGAGGGTAATGACCTTCTCTCGAAGCGATACATTCTCTGAAAGGAGGTGGGAAACTTCGGCTTCAAGACTGCGTATTCGGAGGGATTGGATTGAATTGACGCGGGCAATTTCACGGTTCTGTCGCACGAATCGTCGCTTCACTAGGGGGAGGAAGCGATACACGTTAATTCCTTGATTCTCTGGATTTTGATGAGGAAGTAAAGGGAGATATCTCAACATAGAGAGGGAGAAAAAGGGCAGCGACAAGGATCACCATATAAACTCACAAATTTCAAAAGACTCGGTCGCGGCCGTTGATTCATTCAACCGAGCCATATCTCAACACCGACGCGAGTTCTGGTGTCGCGTCCCCTTCCTTTCTTTTCTTACTAGCAAGTAAATCGGCGACGTAAATTGGTTCAATGGAAATCTCTTTATATTGTGTGCTAGAGGTTTCATAGCATGACGTGCATACTCAGCAATGCCCTGCACGGAGAGGATGTAAACAGAACCTTAGCTGGGTGTCAATAATGGCCTAGGTTGTTGACAATTATCTGGATTCGAGTTAGCGTGCCGCTAAGGCCGAAATGGGTGTAGGCTCGGGAGGGGTACTGCTATCAGTATCTACCAAGTACCAACCCATCTTTATCCATACACGCGATTGTTAACTATCAGGATAAGTGCAGCGTCACCGTCCTGCTTCGAGCCCAGCAGTGGGCCTACTGTACTGAGTTGAGCAGTAGAGATATATTCCCCCAGAGGGTGAACGATGAAAGATACGGATTTGACATGATGGCATATCCTTCGCGCCCTACCTCAATGTTTGCGCCGGGGACATCGGCAGCAGCATCCCTTCGCCAACCCAGCGGTCACCATAATATTTCTCAACAACAGTCCACTGCGCTAGCTTCTCGTATTGCTGCCAAGCAGGCCGAATTGGACAACCTGAAACAGTTACGAGACATGAGTGCCTCGCTCGCGGTGCAAATGCAGACCCTCGAAAGCAAGCTGGGCACATTAAAAGATGGCACGGAAGGTTTGTTAATAGACCATGAACAGGCCTGTCGCATTCCCAGGGCGGGCGGAGAATGAAGTGCCACTAACCTCTGCCGCTCCTTTAGCCGTCGCGTGTGTGCTTGCAAATTGGGATAATGTTTTACGGGCAATTGGGATGGCTTCCAGTAAGTTTCAACTCTTGGCTGGCCTTAAAGAAAGCTATCCATCCTTCCTTGGACCTGCCTTTGTCCTCAGATTTGCTGACTCCGTCTTCCCACCCTACAGCAAATGTTGCACATACGAAGGGGACAACGGGGCAGGCATCGGGGGCTGGGCCCAAAGATGGCACTTCCGACGGTCCTATGCCAGCCACGTTGGTCCGAATACCGGAAGCGCAACAGAACGCTTCTAACAAGCGATGAATCAGACGAATTTTTTTACCTAAACTTGTTTCCATTCATGGCCGAGTCACTTTGACTTGTTGCGATGCTAGTACACATCACACCATCTGTCGCGCACTTGAACCACGTTGGAGAAGATGGCTGGATCTATTTACACTGGACTATGCGTCTACATGTCGGCTTATTCGTCCCGTTAAAGGCGTTACCCTGGTTATATTTGACGATCATATTCAATATGCAACACAGTTTGTATATTGTATAGAGTCACTTGTCAGGTGTGGGAGCCACACAGCCTACATGTATCTTACTTCACTCGAGAATGGCGTCTTAGAGGGTGAAAAGTTTCCACGAAGACGGCTCTCTTATCCGGGGCTTTATCTCGTTGCCGATCCGCTTTTTCTGTTTGTCTTTTGCACTGAGTGGGGCGGAAACAAAGTGGGCATATGGCGTGTGTAAACCACGTATTGCCATCATACAGGGGGAATACTATCTATCATTCTATTGGTGTGGATGGCTCGGGGTAAGATACCCAAAACTGTGAGATGACCAGCGACAAGATAGGTCAGGCAACAAGTATCAAATTAAGTCCGGAGACCTGACACCCCTATCGTTCGCCTCTTGACTTTCAGTATGAATGGGGTTCCTGTACAGACGTGAATCACAGATTACATAATTAGTCAGTCTCGTTTCAGCGCAGTTATATATACAACCCAGGACTGTTTAAACAACTATTCTAATAATCGCACCTTATTATTGGATTCTCTGTTCAAGCAGGTTCTATTCATATGTCGATCTCAAGGTTGAGTGTCATTGATCCTGAGCATCCCTGTCCCCTACTTTGAAATAATCTATATGTCTACTGGTCAATGCCGATATTCTCATCAACCCAAGTTGCTACCTCCCTTAACTCAAGTTATGCAAATTGCATTATCGAATTGCGTAACACCGTGGCACTTCATGAACAGGAGGCAAATATGCGCTGGAAGACAACAGGTATGCTGACGTATCCATCCCAAAGAGAAAGGGAGGAAGAGAGGGAGCATGATGTGAGCGCCAAGTTAGGTTTCATCATGCATGATGCAGGCTGCCACTCTCAGAACCCCGCTGCCGTACTGTCCAACTATCAGGGGAGGTACTTGACCCAGGGCGCAAGAACCTGTCTCAGCCAGTAGCCGCCCATATCGATGGAAATGATCACTAACTATTCCGTACTAGTACCATGTGTGCATGACTGGAGCGCCAGGATGACCATGACCCCGCTGGAACCCTGCACTTCCCATAAAGTGGCAGGCAAAAAAAAAAAAGACTAGGCCAATGCGCTATTAATTGCATTCGAACAGTACTTAAGTCCGTTAGAAACCAAGACAACAACAAAAGTCCATCGTCCTCATCACCGTCGATGCTCTACCATCACAGTTATCAACCCACCTCCTCGCCAATCGGCCCCAAAGAGATATTGACGCTCTGTGGTCCTCTGTAACTGTCCAAGTTTTGAGTGCTACATGGTATGGGCTCCAAATGTATCAATTGGGACTGATCGTACCCGTGCTCGCTAGACCTTGCACTTGGTCCCGTACAGTCCCTTTTTGTTCGCAATGACTCGGCCGTTGGACCCCATCTTTCCTCTTCTTTTAACACAAAACCAGGTCAAATACCATGAGAAAATGACGACCCAATGGTCCCTTGACTTTTGCCTGGTCTGCGACCGACAAACCATGGGAGCTCCTTACTGCACTCAGTCATGCAGGATGGCCGAGCTAGATATCACCGTCCCTAAGTCCGGGGAATCCTCTGGCCCAAAGACACACGGCGGGTCAACAGGTGCACGGGCGAATTCAACAGCGACGAGTCTGTCAAATGCACCCGATCAACATGGTAAGGTAGTTTTCATCATACTTCTACCTCTGAGAGCTCCATGTATAAGATGTCTCTCGTCATATGATAATCTCCTGACCCTCAAATCCAACCCTTCCAAAGCACTGACAATATCAGCTCCTTTTGAAAACGAATTACGCCACTATGCAGGATGCTTTGACCAACTTCGCCATTCAAGAAGGCCCTAGCACTCCCAGATACCTGATCTTGATATCATGTTGATTTCTCGCGATCCGAATCACTATCCGAGGTGTGACTGGTTGGAAAAACACCGCTGAATTGATGCATTTTGAATGTGTTGCAAATCTATACCTCGTGCTGTATAGTTACCACCTGCCGTGGTTTCTGTCTACCCGCTATATGATGTATTGTCTTTATATATATGACTGTGGGTGCTTGTGACGGCCATGTTTGCGAATGGCCGCATACCCAGAAGAGCCTGCGGGCTGCCATGACTATGTGAGAAGGAAATTCAAGCAAGTGTGGTGAGAATTTCCAAGGAATGTGTCTGCTGTACTTGATATAGGCGAGTGTCAAGCCGTAGACATATCATTTACTTTTCACATAATTTGAGTCATTTACTTTGCTGGCGGACTAAATTTTCCGTGAGGACGTCCATTTGAATCCTCTGAAGAAGGACAGCTTATCCATCATAGAATCGGACGTCACGTCATTAGGCCAACGTATTCCTTGAAAAAAAAAAAGAAAAAAGAAAACAAGGCATGAACATCGTAATTCTGTCCTCTCGAGACACCTGACGCTATCCGAGACTCTTTGATGGTAGATATCAGTTTGCATAACTAGAAATGGCTTCGCATTCAGATAACAAGATGCCAACAGCATAAAAACCCAATATATGCCAGCGCCATCAAAGAGTTTGAGCGACGCATTCCCCCAGGTCACCAAGATCCAACGACAAATATCAAGCCAAAGCCTCAGCAAGAGCCTTTTCGTTCCTCGGAACAAACCGGACCTTGTATTTCTTGGGGATCGCCACCAAGCTGGTGGGATCCGAATTGCCCTCAATAGGGTGCCAATCAGGCTGGTCGTGTGGTTCAATTTTGAAGCTGTTCAGAGTCCGCATGAAGACGAGGTATAGTTCACGGTTGGCAAGAAGGGAGCCGGCACACATGCGGTAGCCCATTCCGTAGGTGAACATGGGTGCATCGGGCTGTTCGAACCATCTTTCTGGTCGGAATTCTTCGGGGTCGCTCCAGACTTCGGGGTCTAGGGTGAAGAAAGATTAGTATCGGAGAGTTGCTGTGTTGCTGTATCCGAGGAGGACTGGGGTTTTCGGAACAGCAAGGAATTGACTGCGACTCACCCATGTTACACGCCCAGGAATTCAGGAAGAAGACTGTCCCTTTCGGGATCAAAAGGCCGTTGTATGTGATGTCTCTGATGGATGTCCTAGGCAGCGCGAGACGAAGGACAGTATAGAACCTATATTCCATGATTAACATTCTGGTGTCTTGAAAGGCCGCACTCGAGTAACCAACCTCAAACACTCTCTCACCAAGGCAGCGACGTAAGCGCATTTTTGATCATCCCCCGAGTCGCACATCGGTTGGCCCGTACTGTACATTTCCTGAATAGCTTTGACTGCCTTGTCCTGGACATCTGGGCGCCGTGAGAGAAGACCGATGCTCCAGGCGACGAGTGTCGTAACTGTATCAAGGCCTCCTGAAAGCATAGTCAAGCTGATAGAGGTGAGCTCTTCTTTGTTGAGCTTCGCTTCCTTGTCAAGGATGACGTTCGCTTGAATGCAGGGCTTGTGGGTGCCCTTTGCCATTCGGTCGTCCAGATCACCATTGAGATCGCCGAGGTATTTGTCGCGGCGGTTTCTCATCTCCTTTGCCTTTGTCGAATTGGTGTTAAACGGGTTCAGTCGCAAGATAGGGACGTAATCTTGCAGATTTCCCGTGGTGCTCCTGAATCTGCTGATCTCCTCCTCCACTTCGGTGATCTCGTCGAACAAGTCCTCTTCCTGAGAGGCGACCCGGACCCCCCAGTTCAGGGTTAGGGCTAGGCTCAGACTGAGACGTTGTATCATTGCCATGGGATCTACCGGCGTCTTGCCACTGTTCCCATACTTTAATAGCTCTGCAACGAATGCCTTTGACTCGACGTCCAGATGCGAGACGTAGCTGTCAACCGACGGCCGGTTAAGGGCCGACGCGGCGCCCTTTCTGCGTCGCTTCAATGATTCGCTGTAAGGAGATGTGCCAATCGTGGTACCGGCCGTATTCGAGACGATCTGCGGTACGCTGTTAGAGGTATAAAGGAAAGCAAAGCCGCCTAGAAGAAGACACCGACCTTGTGAAAAGTATAGAGCTCAGGCCGTGAGCTCAGAGCCTGCGCATTCTGACCAAAGAGGACTTTCGCAGCGGCCGCAGAGTTCACGACGATAACGGGGATATTTCCCAGCTGGATCTGGTAGACGGGCCCGTATGTCTTGGACCATATGCGGTACTGTTCGGCGGCATTTTTGCGAATTTGCGCCAGGTTGCCGATGAGAGGTAGGCCACGGGGACCTCCAAATCCGGGGACGCGGGCTGAGGCGCGAATGAACTCATTCCAGATGACATAGAGTATGGGAGTAAGGAGGGTAGCTACAGCGAGGGAGTGCAATGGCGACTGAAGCAGCACCTGCTGTAGAGAGGATATAGCTGCGGAGATGGCCATGTTGTCTCTGCAGTGGTTCCTCTCGATTTAGAAAAGGATCAGAATCTCACCACCAGGGTGATTGAGAATTAACGAAGGGCCATGCATGCCTTTGTATTGGTTGAAATAAGCTGGTTCATGTGTCTTGTTTTCTCTACACTCCGTCCTTATTCCAGGCAGAGGAACATTTCCGTTCTGCGAGAGGCGCGAATAGTGGTAATTTCACGAGGTCGGCGTCAACCCCACATTTAGATTACATCCTAGGAAGAGGAAAGCCGGGGTAAGGTCAGCTAGGTATTAGATTGGAGGAATACGCGGTCCATCATTTGGTGCAGCAAGGGTACAGAGGTCGAGAGAGCAGCCGAGGAGGTTCCGCACCCGGAATAATTCCGCTTTCCATTCAACAACCTCCGCATACCTAGGCAAGCTAGGTGCCTTGGGTAGTCACTCGTTCAACTTCTTCCCTACGCTCAACATAATGAGATGCTTCTATAGTCAATTGTCATCGGTATATTGCATGAGATCCCGTGCACGCTTGGTACAGCCATCCGAAGAGAATCGGAAAAGGCGGGCCATGCGCCCGGTAATGGTTCTAATGCCATTGTACAGGATGAGTTCATGTTGTAAGATATATAAAATATATGACACGATAAGTATAGTCACGATAGATTGTACTCTATACTCCTAGCGCCTTGACCAGATCAGGGTTCTTAATGTGGGGATACGATATACACTGTGAAGTCATGTACCAGATAGTCTGCTATGACATTGGTGGAGGCCCTGAGGATAATGACGATGGGAGTCCTGGTGGCAAGGGATCTGCTGAGTCAAGGTTACAAGGACAAGGTTGTGCAGGTACGGGTACGTCACCTCCATGATTGTTTACTCCAGCAGGGCTATCAGGTCCAGATATACAAAACGTCGCGTCTCGGTAAATGACATTGTAGAATAAATATTAAAAGGTCCTTTATGCATTTGGAGATCAATGTTGACATGTTTCATCGAGTGGAAGATATCCAGCAACAAAACCGGGTTCTATGGCCACATCATCGAATTCTCTGGCCCTGCGGGTGGTAAATTGGAGCGTTGACCCACTCGTGATCTGTGCCATGATTTGAATATGGCCGCGTAATTCTTATGAATGTTCCATGGATTTACCTTCATCTATCATATAAAGTAAATCATATAAGAGAATGAATAGATAAGGGTATATAAGGATTGGCTGAGAAACTTGTATGATAGGTTATTGTTATCGTTTTACATGGAGCTAAATCAATTGAATATTAATAGTATCATACTAGATAAAAAAGAGCAAAAAAGGGAGAAAGGGAGAAGGAAGGAAAAAAAGAAAAGAAAAAGAAAACCAAAAATCTCTTCGCATTCACATGAGTACTTTAGTGGAGGCATCCTAAAAAAGAATGCATGGCAGGAAGTGGAACTCAGAGCTAAGACAGACCATACACATTCTCTGGAGGAGGAGATAGTCGGTCTCATCCAGGCCTGGACAAGTGGGTCGTCCCTCTGAGAAGTTTGACCCAAGAGCAGCGAGAAGGGGTAGGGAATCCATCCCAGGGGAAGCCCAGGGCCCCACTTGGGATGGAAAAGAAAAAGAAGGAAAATGATCTACTGCGCTTACTTTCTAGTGATCATCTCTTAGGAGTATTCACTATTGAGAATCATGGAAGGGTTTAAATGCCCTGTCACCCATTCAATTCAACCAGTCAATTGAGATACTGGTTATGACGGGTTTAAGTATCCGCACTGAGAACTGAATCAGTTATGAAGAAAGAGGACAAATCCACTCGAATAGGAAGCTCCAGCGTGGTCAGGTGATCCACTTGATTCACGTCTAGCTTGAATATTCATGTACTCGGACGGAGTATATAGATAAGGCCTTTCCCTAGGTAAGGGTTTATTTAGGAGTTTTGATTATTACCGAACTACTAGGCCTGGACTGAGTCTCTTTAATAAGGAAAGCAGAGGATACATAGTAGCGACAAAGTACCTCACTAGTACCTCTATCAGTCTAAGCCCCACTTCTAGCAAAGTTTGCTGGTCACATGCGGGCACGGAGTTCGGGGACACGACAGCGTCTGGATGAAGCATCTCCACCCACGCCCGTCGCTCCCGAGTTCATCATTGGCGGGACGCGACTAGTCTACACTGCGGATACCGTCATCGTGACCTCTTAGTAGGCTCTAGCCTGCCTCCAAATTTATTCCCGGATTCCTGTCCTGAGGAGCTCATGACGCATGAAATTTTCAGGTCGTACGTGGTACCACGGAAGTCGCATCAAGGTACCTCCTCCGTTAGGGAAGAGGCGCTGCTGCGGCTTACAGATTGGAGAAGGTTTTCCGGCATATGCATTGACTCATTGAGTAGGAGATTGGAGGAGAATTTTATTTATTACCTAGCTGGTCGCCCTATATTCCAACCAGATTCACGTCCATCAATTGGTCTTTCCAGGATCCTCACGCCCTTTTTTCCCCTCCCTTTTAATTCTCCATCCTGATCCCGACTTTCGCATCCTCTCCCACTCGATCAGATTTTAGTCCACCCCCTCCCACTTTCCCCTCTCTCCCTCGTATTCATCCCAGCTACCTGTCTACTTCTTACTTCCCCTCCCCTTCTTGTTCTCCCTCTCTCTCTCTCTTCAACCTTCATACTCCAGTCCTGCCCAGGTATGTTATCTATATCTTACGATGTCCGCTTTCGGGATGCCGCCACCAGAATGCGCCTCCGGTTTGGTAACGGTTGTCTGACTAAGAGTCGCTGGTTTAGATTTCTTGGATTTTCTTGGATTTACAGTGTTGTATTCCTGGCCCTAGGATTCCAATCTTTGGCGCAGCTCAAAATTTGCCGGCTGAGAATCTGCCGTCCTATTCGTCCTTTTCTCTGGTAATCTGAGATTTTCGCAAACACAATGGCCGCTCGTCATTCTCGTAGGTTACTACGACCTCTGCTTTACACCTCCGCCGCCGCCGCAGCAGGTGCTGGTGTCCTCTATGTTTCCTACCGTCCGCGCAATATCCCGGGATCCGAGGCTCCTGCAGTCCCGCCGCCAGGCTACCATAATGGCAAACTCGTGCCTCCGAGTTTCCCCAACATCAAATCTCGCCTCGAACAGATCCAAGACCTGAAGCGCAGTGCTGCAGGTGGTCAAGAAGAATATGATTTACTGGTCATCGGTGGTGGCGCGACCGGTTCCGGCATTGCACTCGATGCCGCGACACGAGGGTTGAAGGTGGCGCTGGTGGAGCGCGACGATTTCAGCGCCGGCACCAGCAGTAAGAGCACGAAGCTCGTCCACGGCGGTGTCCGCTATCTCGAGAAGGCCGTATGGGAGCTTGATTACAACCAGTCAGTTCCCCCGTGATCCTCGAATCTTTCTGTTCGGTCAGCCTCGAAAATGTGACGCTGACATGCAACTCGGTCTTCGACAGGTACAAACTGGTGAAGGAGGCACTGAGAGAGCGCAAGTACTTCTTGAACACCGCACCGCATCTGTCCAACTGGCTCCCTATCATGGTCCCCGTGCAGAAGTGGTGGGAGGCGCCCTACTTCTGGGTCGGCACCAAGTGTTATGACTATTTGGCTGGCGCAGAGGGCATCGAGAGCTCCTACTTCCTCCCCAAGAGCAAGGTCATCGATGTCTTCCCGATGCTGCGGAAAGATAACCTCTTCGGCGCCATGGTGTACTACGGTATGGACACAAGATCACTTTGCGCGTAACGAGCGTGCTTAACTGACTTCCTACGCAGATGGCGCCCACAACGACTCCCGAATGAACGTTTCGCTTGCGATGACTGGTGCTTTGTATGGCGCTACGGTGGTCAACCACATGCAGGTCACCGGCCTCACGAAGAACGCGTCCGGCAAGCTGGATGGTGCTTATGTCCAGGATATGGTCCCTGGGCTGGATGGCAAAGAGGCCCAGTCTTTCCCCATCCGCGCCAAGGGTATCATCAACGCCACCGGTCCTTTCACCGATTCGATCAGAAAGCTGGACGAGCCTACCGTGCAGGAGATTGTCGCCCCCAGCTCCGGTGTTCACGTGATCCTCCCCGGATATTACAGCCCCTCCGACATGGGTCTCATCGACCCCGCCACGTCCGATGGCCGTGTCATCTTCTTCCTTCCCTGGCAGGGAAACACAATCGCCGGTACGACGGACCAGCCGACGGAGATCTCGACGCAGCCCCTGCCGTCCGAGCAGGATATCAACTGGATCCTGTCCGAGATCCGCAACTACCTGGCCCCGGATATCAACGTGGACCGAAGCGACGTGCTGGCCGCGTGGTCTGGAATCCGCCCCCTGGTCCGCGATCCCAAGGTGAAGACCTCGCAGGCTTTGGTTCGCAACCACCTGATCACCGTGTCCGCGTCTGGGCTTCTGACGTGTGCCGGCGGGAAGTGGACGACTTATCGCCAAATGGCCGAGGAATGTGTTGATGAGGCGATTGAGCAGTTTGGCTTGAAACCCCAGAATGTGCTGCATGCTCCGGACATCAGTGGTGTCGGAGGCAGCGGGCTGGTCGCCGACGGAGCTGTCCTTGATGGCTCTTGCCAGACGCACCAGGTCCGCCTGATCGGTGCCCACGGATTCTCCAAGACCCTCTTCATCAACCTGATCCAGCATTTCGGCCTGGAGACGGAGGTGGCGCAGCATCTCACTCAGTCTTACGGTGATCGGGCCTGGCAGGTGGCCGCTTTGTCTGCCCCGACCAACTCCCGCTTCCCCATGCGAGGCCAGCGTCTCAACCCGCTCTATCCCTTCATCGATGGTGAAATCCGCTATGCCGTCCGTCACGAGTACGCCCAGACTGCCGTCGACGTGGTTGCCCGCCGAACCCGCCTGGCGTTCCTCAACGCCGAAGCGGCGCTCGAGGCGCTCCCCAACATCATCGACCTGATGGCTGAGGAGCTGAAATGGAGCGCGGCCCGAAAAGACGTCGAGTTCCAGTCCGGTATCGAATTCCTGAAGTCCATGGGCCTCCCTCAGGCCTTGACTGGCCTGACGAGGGCCGAGGTTGAGGCTGGCAAGGTCAAGGCCGCGGAGATTGCCACGCAGCAATTTGCCCGTACTGGTAAGCTTACAAGATCGTGACATGTGTCGTTCAGGAGACTAACATGTTTCTCTAGATCCCCCGGCCGACATGCTCAGCGGGGATATGAAGTCTGTGGCTTCTCCCCAGATGCGCGCCGATTCCCCCGCGAACAAGTAGGGTTATATAAATATATATATATATATATATGTACATTGTATTAGAGGATTATGTATGACTATAGAGTAATTCAAAGACATGGCACAATTTCTCTTCTTTGCTGCGGATTGTCAGGGAATCTGCAATATAATGGTCCACTACATGGATTTGAAAACACTCAGTAAAGTATCATGAAACCGCTGTCAGGAGATATGTGTATTTAATCCAATATAATAGCCACATATACATATGATAATCCAATCCAGAAGACATTCTGCGCCATTCGCAACACCCAACCACCCAACGCCCAAAACGCCCCATATCATCATTTTTTTTGGAATACGATTGCCGTGGCTAGTCGTTGACTCGGGCATGGCGCAGCAGGAAGATGTTTGTTTGTATGAGACGAGCGTCTAGACGTGTCTCCGCCATGGTTTGCGTGATTTGCGACAGCTGATTGATATCTCCTTCGACCTTCCGTGTCTTTGTCCCAGATATGCGCGTGGGGTTAGGCACCGGAGACTAGAAGCTTGTCGTTGCCTTTCGAGCTAGTATAGAATATCGAGATCCTAGCTCCTGTCTTTGATATACAAGGAGCCTGACCTAGTCGGGTGCTCTCATGCGCTCGCTCGCTCTGTTTTCAACAATCTGAGGGTGGGTGGGTATCGAAGTTATCGAAGGATTCGGTCTGGCGCGTTCAAAGCGAGCGAAGTAGCCAAGAGAAAGCAAAATCAAAGTTCATTGATTAAGTCTTCTGGCTAGGACTATCCCGTCGATAATTATCCCAGAACCGCGCGACAGCCCTCTGGGCGATGACGGAGCCTCGAAAGCGCTCGCGGTGGTAGTTGAACAAGGCGAACTCGTCGCGATCGAGCACGTAGCTGTCCGGCTGGCTCTGGACTCTCGACCACAGCTCGTCGATGGCGGTTTCGAGGACTTTCTTGATGTGGGGTGGGATGTTTTCGTCGTCGCGGTCTCGGGCTTCTTCTAGTGCTTGTCGGAAGCCCATTTGATTAGTTGAGTTGGGCATTCTGTGTAGGCTGTACTTTGGTACTGAGTTTGAGAGGGTGTGGTTGTTTGGGGGATTTTGTTTTCTTATTTTTTCTTGTTGAGAATGCAAATGAGAGTGAAAATCAATCCCTGGTGATATGCATCAATTGGAGCTTTCATAAATCGGAGTTGTCGATTTTGATGGGAAGAGTCGAACGGTCATGATAATGATCCATTTCCAGGAGAGAAGGGAGAGGGGATATATATAATTACACACACAGAGAGAGAGATATATATATATATGTATTATATTATTTTTAGAGACCCCAGTAGGAAGAAGGGGAAAGGGAGAATAAAGAAAGAAAGAAAGAAAGAAAAAAAAAAAATTAAATAAATTGTAATCTGAACTTGACCAGCTCCGAACCCTTTGAAATTAGTCTCGTCCGAGTGGAGCAAAGAGGGGTGATGGAGCACAATGATGAAGGACGACGAGGGATGTATGCATATAATAACCGATTTCAATTACTCAGGTAATGGGGATACTATGAGATACTACCTGACTAGGACTTTGTATTCTGGATATTAATAGTTCTGTACCCTGGAGCCTGTAGTAACCTGATAGGATGCTAGGTACTAATGATACCTGATGGCCCTTATCTTTTTCCTGCCAAACGCATTTCGGCTGTGATCGATTCAAAATATTATACTTGTCTATTCCATTAATGACCTGAGTCTATTGTATACATCTTCATATCTAGTGCAGTGGTTAGTACTCCGTACGAGAAAGCAAGAGAATCCAAGTATACACCTATATACACTAAAAATACCCGACAAGGAATCCAAAAATTCACCCCTTCTTTCCCGGACCCTCTTAAGGGGCAGTCATTCTTGATTCCGGCGTCCTTGCGAGTCACAGAGTAGGATGATGGATAGACGGTGGGGCGGTTGGACGGGCTCATCCGCCGTACGAAGTATACGCAGGGAGCCTAGAGGGTTAAGTGTAACGGTTTTTCTCTCCTGGTCATCTCGGGGGACCACTGTTAACTGTTAAGAGTATACAATCCCGGTGTCATGACCCACTCTGGAGAACCACTTGAAACATGAAACAATGATGGCCCGATAACTGACTGTTGGATCGGGGTTTAATACTAGGCTGTCTGTCTGTAATGCCAAGAGGTTGTACCTCGGAGGCAGAGGATCCGGTTGGTACATGATAGTACAGGGTATTACCTGTTTTGTGAACACTGTAAGTTTTTTCGATCTCTCAATGATACCCCCCTGTACATGAGGTCAGATCAGACGTTGAAACACATCGGTTATGACCAGGGATTGCTGGTCTTGAGACACAGCATCATGGTATTCCCCGAGGTCATTCGTTTTGTTAAGGATATGCCAGGCGTTCAACTGCTTGTTTCAGAGGCACATACCCGCTTACCCATGTCGATAACATACCCTACCTCTCGAGTCCTCGATCAATCAAAGAGTACCTACTCGTAGTACTACCCCGTAGGTAGTTGAGTTGCTAAGGTACTTTATTGGATGGATGTTGGGTGTTCCAGCATAATGACTAATCAGTTCATTGAAAACGAGGTTAGGATGAGATTGGCACAGATTAAATCCCCACATAGTGTCCCTCCCCACCATCGAAATGCTGCAGTTAGTGACCTGGAGCTCAAATTTTTCCTGGGTTGCACACTCAACAGGTTGACCCGAGGCGATTGATGCTGTTTGGTTGAGTTACAACCGAGGAATACAAGCACAGAGAAGATGGTGTATTATTTCACATCAAAGGTCGTTGAACCTTCCGCGTTCATCTACGTCGGCAAGGACAAATTCGAGAGTATGGTTACCAACATTTCATCCAAAGGTCTATGGTATTGACCTAACATTACTTTGCCAGATGAGGATCTCATAAAACATGGGTTGGAGAAGGATGTTTGGTATTTCACTCCTCCGTCGCTTTACCACTGAACGAGTCTTAACGATGGCGCCTGTATTGATTCCTTAGGGTTCGTTGCCTTTTCCTTCGCGCGACGGAAGAAACAAAACCATCTAACACCATCCTCAGTTCCACGTCGACAACTTATCCAGTGCCCACGTCTACCTCCGCATGCGCGAAGGGGAGACATGGGATAATATCCCGGAGCCGCTGCTAGAGGATTGCGCTCAATTGACCAAAGCGAATTCCATAGACGGTAGAGCTCGCCTGTCGCACTCCTCGGAGGGAATGCCCCGCGGCTAAACAACTCGATAGGCAACAAACGCGATAACATCACAATCATCTATACGCCATGGTCGAATCTCAAGAAGGACGGCTCCATGGCGACTGGACAGGTCTCATTCCATAACCAGAAGCTGGTCAAAAAGGTCCTTGTCCAGGAACGAGAGAACGCCATCGTCAACAGACTTAACAAGACCCGAGACGAGAAGTTCCCGGACCTCAAGGCGGAGAAAGAAGAGTATCTGGCGAAGAAGCGGAAAGACGAGAGGAAGACGAGGGATCAGCAGATGGCTAGGGAGAAGCAGGAAAAGAGAGAACGGCAGCAACTGAAGTGGCAGAAGGACCACGCCTATGATGATCTGATGACTGAGGAGAATCTCGAAGCAAGTAGCAACCAAGACCGGGATCCTGATTTCCTCGACGATTTCATGTGATGTCCCCCGTGGAAAGCTTCGGTCTGCTTTGCTACTGCAAGAAATTACCATGGTATATGGTTGTCAGCAATACGCGGCAGGACGAGTGTGACATTTCATCGTTGACTTGACGGATGAGGTCAGTCACATTCAAGCGGTGAAAAGCTGATAGTGCTCCCGACGTTCTACAATTAAGTAATGATGAATAATGAAAGAAGTTATATTCTCAATCTCATGGAATAATATGAAAAATGAGTCCAGAAATGGAAGTTGTACTCTTGATGGCGCGCCTTGGAAGATAGGGCAGTGACAACAACACCAAGGTCTGTATAAACACATTAGACCAGCAACCTTTACTAAGAACTTATATTTGAAGAAAGAGAGAAGTCTCAGAACCCCCAGTAGTTGATTGAATCAAATGGTGCTGCGTAGTTGCATTTATTTAGTTGACCAAATGAATTTGCGTACTAAGCAAGGAAATCAACCCAACGAATGCAAACAGCGCTAGTGTTGTTGACAACTATGGACTTGAACCTACCACCCGCTAGCTAACTCCGGACAATAACCATCATCGTTAATTTACGCGCGAACAACCTCTAGTCGTATCCAATCAAAAATATGCCTGAAGGTGGGCAATGCTGCAATCCTACGATACGTCAACAAGACCTTGTCTTTGCTGATCATTCTTGAGCAGGCGGGAAACCAAAGAGCAAGAAAAAGGGCAAGGCTGTCACGAAGGCCGGACCTCCCGATGATAAGGATTCCAAGTCACCCGGAAAGCCAACAGATGATACAACCCTGGACTCCGGAGTAAGTGACTCTCACGGGGTTCAATCGCGTTCCATACTAAATGATTAACAACAGGCCGCCCAGGCAAATCCGGACGAGACGAAAGCGCCCGAGTCCTCGGACAACACAGCGGAGAAACAGGGACAGAACAACACAGATGGCGGTTCACCGGATAAGCAAGGCGACGAGGAAAAGACGCCCCCGCATCCTGATGGCACCGCGCCCGTGAACGACGGGGCCGATGCGTCCTCCCCCGATAATCTTCAATCCCAAGAAAAGTTTGACGCGCTTGTCCGAGACCGAGATTCTCTCCGCGCCGAGGTCACAGATATGCGCAAATCGCTGGAGGAAATACAATCGAAGCACCGTGCGGACATGGAAGCCCTGCAGCACAAGCTGGATGACACCGAAAGCAAGAAAGAGCAAGCAGAGACACAGTTCCAGAAACTTTTGGAGAGGGTGAATGTCATAAAGTCACAACTAGGCGAAAGACTTAAAGAGGATGCTGTTCGTGCTGCATATACCCGACTTCAATCCAGAATATCAGCTAATTATTGTACAGGAGGAGCTTGCTCAAGCGCGGTCGAAAATCGAGGAGCTAGAAGAACAGAACGTGGCCCTAAACGAAGAGCTACAGGGTAGTAAATCCGAGATGGAAGGGTTGTCAAACGAAAATGAAGAGCAGTCGAAGGAGCTTGCTACCTTACGAGATCGGACGAACTTGTCGCAGCAGAATTGGCTGAAGGAAAAGGAAGAGCTCCTCGAGCAGGAATCATACCTCCAGTCAGAATTCGATCAAGCGAAGGAAGCCATGCACAATTGGGAGATCCTTGCAATGGAAGAGCGGTCTATCAGAGAGAACCTCGGCGAGAAGGTGATAGATCTGGAGGAACAGCTCGGCAGTCTTAAAGATGCTTACGAAAAAGCTTCCGCCGAACGCGATTCAGAGCTGGCCACTGTGGATGGACTGCAACGGGCTCTACAGGAGATACAAACAGGTAAATTCGCCTACCTCACTGTGTCCTGGGATTCATCAAAGCTGACTGGACCTAGAACGGAAACGAGAACTCCGTGAGCTTGTGGAGAGTTCTGATGCCCAACTTGAGGAACTGAAACGGTCGTTGAATGGCGCGGAAGCAAAGGCATCACAGGCCGATAAAGATCTCGCGAACGCCCAAAGTGAGCTAGAGAGAGTCCGACCGTTTGAGAAAGAAGTTAGGGAGAAGAATCTCTTGATAGGGAAGCTTAGACACGAGGCAGTGACCTTGAACGATCATCTGACAAAGGCTCTGCGGTTCCTCAAAAAAGGGAAACCGGAGGACAATGTTGACAGGTATGTATAAATTTGGACATACTTCCGCTCCTGTGTTCATTACCGGCACTTCTACCTCTCCCATCTCGTCTTATGGCTAACCATATACACAGGCATATTGTCACAAATCATCTACTGCATTTCCTTGCCCTTGATCGGTCCGATCCCAAGAAATTCCAGATCCTCCAACTTATTGCAGCGCTTTTAGGATGGAATGATGGTGAGTGATATGTACCTTACCTATTTTCATAGTACCCGACACTGACAACATATAACAGAGCAACGTGAACAGGCAGGATTGGCACGCCCAGGAACATCGAGTTCTTCTGGAAAACTGCGTATCCCAGGATCAGTCCATCGCACCCCTAGCACGTCGACACTGGCCACAGAATTTATGGACAACGGGAACACAAGTAAAGAGTCGCTGGCGGAGTTATGGTCCAACTTCCTCGAACAGGAGTCACAAGCCGCACATGAGGATCCACCATCAAAGCAATAACCACAGACTAGCGATATATAGGCGATCGTTACGTTACGTCGTTCATTCATTCATCCTGTCTGTGCGATTTGACCGAGCAGATCATTTTAGAAGCCGCATGATAAGCAGGACCTTATCAACAACTATAATCCATCCATTTAAATAGAAAGACCCTGCGGGTGTCTTCTTGCATCTGATTCTTTTCCTACTGCAATAGACTACAAGTACTCCTTAAACAGACAGAAGGCATCAGGTGGGTTAGGACTCGCCTATACGGTTTATACCTTCCATATATGGAGTAATACATGTATATTCTTCCCATTTCTCAGTCACGATGGACACGAGAGGGTATTCCAACACCACGCAAGCGATAGTATATAGATATCTCAGAGAGTTTAGTGGGATTCCTCGTCGCATTTGAATAATATATTCCCCTAACAGACGAGAATTAGGGAGATTAAGTACATGGAAAAAGTCACACCAGGATTCTGCCGCTAGTTTCGCTTTGGATTGTGTGATAAGGATATATCATGTCGAGGCGAGGCAAGCCCAAATCACTCCCGAACTAGGAGAGAATAAGATGAAATCAAACGAGGACAAAAAAAGACTAGAACGAAAAAGAAACCAGAAGTTAAAAGGATATATGTAAGAACGTGCTGGTATGAACTTGGTGGTAAAGAGGCAATAAAAAAAAAGGGAAAATAATGGGTCTCCAAGGCTATTTTTCACTGGTTTCTCCATGAAGAAACAGCCTGTACCTAACGCTCGCTTCGCTCGGTACTGCAACGCATTCTCCGCAGCTCATTTGCTTTTTTTGTGTGTGGTCTAATAGCCATTCATGGTCATCCGTTGCGAGTTGCGGCTGAGCTCCCGGTCGGCAGAGGGGCTGATGGGACGGCTTCCAGCACTGTGGCCGCCAGCGGCACTGCTCTCCTTCAGAGCCAGCAGCTGCTTAGCACGGAACGTCTCGTAGTGGATCTGGCTGGTGGTTTCGATAAGATCCTGGAGGTGAGTGCGGGTGAGGAAGTTCCTCAGGTAGACGAATTCGCAATGGTTCTCGTCCTCGACGTTGATCACACCCCAACGGTTTTGGCGACCGCGAACCTGCTGGCCGTTGACAACAATGGTTTTCTCGCTACCCACCACGGCGAAGGGGATGATGTCCTGGAGGAAGTTAGAAGCGGCCCACGGCGAGCATAGACGCAAACGGTACCTTGATCTGGACGTTGACTGCACGCTCCTCATCGTCGAGCTCCTCATTGTCGTAGGGATACATCTTCAGGTTGTGGAAGGAGAATTCCTCCTTGATTCTTTCCTTGAATGCCTGGCGCTCCTCGAAAGTAAGCGAGTCGGCCTTGGCGATCACCGGGACGACGTTGACGACGTCAGACAGCTTTTTGAGGACGACGATGTCGATCGGCTTGAGACTAAGGTATCAAAACACAGTCAGCGTTGCCCTGGATGACACAATGTTGACATCCATCGACTTACGCATGGCCTGAGGGTTGAATGAAGAACAAGCAGCAATGGATGCGGGTATCTTGGATATAGCGATCGCGCTGAGCCGTAAGCTCCTTCCGAAGGTAGGCGGAGTGTTGGTCCTTGATATATTTCACGATTGGGTCCCAGCTGAAAACCGATCGTTAGCCTGGAGGACATAGGTCTTCGTGGTGCTCGCGGTGTTCATTACCATCTGTCATTGTTGACCTGATCACCGTACCCCGGAGTGTCGACGATGTTCAGTCTAAGGCGGACACCGTTCTCCTCGATGACTGTATAATCTAGTCAGTAAAGCTCGGGAGCAGGGGCCACAACAGTCGCGTACTATGGGAAACGGTTTGGATTTCGGTGGTCGAGCGCACGGGATCGTTGGGGGTGAGGCGGCCCTTGGAGTCGATCAGATGCGACGCGAAGATGGTGTTGATCAGAGTCGATTTTCCCAGACCGGTTTGTCCTAGATGCGTCTGTGTCAATGATGCTGGCCCATGCAACCCGATGATCATGAGTCAACTTACCAACGCACATGACGTTGAACTGGAAGCCACGCTTGAGGAGTTTCCGCTCGATCTGAGAGGTGATGCTATCGAAACCAACATGGCTATGGGGAAAAACCGGGGCGGCCGTGGCCGAAGTCGAGCTTGCTGCAGCAGCCATCGTGGAGCACAAGAATCAATGCCTTGATGGGGTTTGTTTAGATCTGTCGGAAGTGGAGTGGTGGGAACGATTGACTGATGATGGTGGACAGTGGACAAAAACCGGGAATCGAAGAGGAGAGATAGATACGAGACAGGCTACCGAGACAGCGTTAGGGTTTGAAATGGAGACCTGCTGTCTATGTCTACCCCAGGGAAGTTCGGATTGTCTAACAGAAGAGGAGAGATTGCAGTTCATCGATCGCTCATCTGGACCCCTTTAATGGAGGCTGTCGCGACTCAGGGGGACGCTAACCGGTTGGGGCGTAGCGCCATCTCTCCAGACCCAAATAGCAGCAAAACCGCAGATTCGGTGCAAAAAGCTTCATTGAGTGATGCCCATTTCCCCCAACTCCGACGCTGTGACGAGACTATCACCCGTCTGTCTTTGATTACCCCCCGCCCAGGAAGATTTCCATATCCCGAAAATCTATATCACCGCCCTGCGACCCATCTCCCCCCACCGCAATGGCTTTGCGTCTTTTCCGCAGTTCGGCCTCTATCCCAGGCCAATGGTCGCAACTTCTCCAGAATGCCTCGATCGCCCCACACGCCTTTTTACGCCCTGCGATCTCATTACAAATCCCGGGAATCTTGAGCGACATCTGGGAATCGGTTTTGCGGGCTGTCCCCAAGAAGAAGACTTCCCACATGAAGAAGCGTCACAGGCAGATGGCCGGAAAAGCCTTGAAGGATGTCAAGAACCTCAACACTTGCTCCGGATGTGGCCAGATCAAGCGTGCCCACACGTTATGTCCCCATTGCGTTGAAAGTATGCAGACCTATGGCATGGAGTCCCTGGTGATCATGTTTCGTCCACTAACAATCGTTTCCTCGACAGGTATCAAGAAACAGTGGGGGAAGACCCAAACAGCCTAAAGGGAAAAAACAAGACTCTACTCTGAGTAGAACCTCGGCATATAAATGAACGAAAGCAACAGAGAGAGGGATCAACACCGCAGGAAAAAGGTCGCTGGCTCGGTTTTGGCTCAGAGTTGTATCTTTCACTGGGTTGTAAGTGTAGAATATATATGGAGCATGAACTTGGGCGTTTGGTTCTGGCGGGAAGCTTTTGTGCCTGGATATTTGTATTGGAACCTTTGATTTCCAAATTAAATGATAGAATAAAATGAGGCCATGTGTATTACTACATTCTCTGGGAGTATTATTCAATATCTTGTGCTTTTGCTGCTAGAAGCACGGAGCTTTCGCATTGGGTTGGATTGGCTGCCCTTCGGCCCCATAGATGATCTCACTCTCCAATTCGTCCCGCCATCCTTCCCCTCCTCCGCGGCGGAACAACATCACCAAAAACCACCGGGTTGGGACGCAACTAGCCATTGGAAGCATACGGTATACAGAGATGGTAAGACGCAGGGTTATCGGAGGTAAAATAAGGCTACTGGTAGGAGACTAATCTGGCAATTCAATTGATTCTAGTCGAAACAATACCTCTCTTGCGGCTCTTCGGACGATGGTACGTGCTGGTCGCCCAGCTGCCTTCCAGTCAAATTCTCCTTCCGATCTACCTGAGTGGCACTGACACCTTTTGCAGCCCATCCGTCTGATATTTTTTCGCTTGCCGTCACCGAGAATCAAATCCTGTCTGTCTCGGGAGCCTCCGCGATCAAGGTGCACTCAACCAAAAACCCCGATTTTCCACTGGTGCAGTCCATAGATGGAGCACATAGAGCCGGGTGTCATCATGTAGTGACGGACCGGAAAGGGTCGAGGGCCGTGAGTGTTGGCTTTGGGGGAGAAATTCTGGTGTGGTCTTGCCAGGAAGGAACCTGGTCCAAAGATGACAACGTCCCAGGTAATTCATGCTTTACACATCAACAAAGGCAAAGATTTTCTGACTCTTTATTTCTTAGCCGTCGATGGGAGAGGGCTATCCGATACTTGGGCGGTTGCCTTGTCCGAAGACGGCCAATATCTTGCTGGAGTCAGCCAAGACGGACACATTAGGGTATGGGATTTAAATGGCCATGCTGAGCAGATCCGTGACTACGAAACCAAAGGGAGCTTTGGAACTTGTATAGATTTGGTAAGCAGTTCCAAACCCCTCGAGACTCTTAATCGACCTACTAAGTGCCTCTAGTCTTTGGACGGCCGCTTTATTGCCAGCGGGCACGAGAATGGTAGTGTGCACATTTTCAGCACCGAATCTGGTCGCATGCCGTTCAGTCTATCAGGTACATTTCCCTTCCCACTCTCGTAATCGATGGGTAAAGGTGTGTCTGACTCTCAATATAGGACTGGTGAAACCCGTGCGAGCGGTTACGTTCTCTCCTGGAGGGAAATTCCTCGCCGCTGCGGGTGATTCCAAAGTCATCGTACTGTACGACACTTCTTCCGGCGAGCAGGTCGCAAGCCTTACGGGCCATTCCGCTTGGATCCTGTCTCTGTCTTGGAGCTATACTGGAGAGTATCTCCTCAGCAGGTGAGTCTCTTGCTTATATTTTACTACCCCTTCCCCATGGTCTCCCGGGACCCATGCCTTGACGAGACTGACAGCCTGGAAGTTCTTTTGATGGGAAAGTCAAAGTGTGGTCAATTGACACCAAAACTTGTGTTGCAACCCACTCCGAGACCGAGAAAGCCGTATGGAGTGTCAAATGGTTACCGAAAGTCGGGAGATCAGAAGGATTCGCCACGGGCGGAGCAAGCCGTAGCATATCGTTCTATCGGGAGGCCACCGGTGGCTGAGTTGGCGATCAAGTCTTGCCTTTGAAGGTGTAATGAATTATAGAAAATAATCCACTAGACTATCGATTCGGACATCAACAGAACTACTTGTCTGTGCTACTATGAAACATGCCTTTCAAAGGGCGGGTGTGAGTCTTCTGCCGTAACTGCATGTCGTGATTATTCCTATTTCAATGCCTCAACGAACAATTTGCGCATCCTTTTGAGAAATGCACCAAAATCACGATCCTCGTTCACAAGGTCGAGTTCCCGATTTAACGCGTCCCGGTCGACCTTTGGCCGTGTATGAAACACCTCATAGTCGCGGTTGGCAGTTCCAAGCTCGAACCAGGCCTCGGCCTCCCAATCCTTTTCCAGTAAATGGGTATACACAAACTTCAAGCGATCTTCTCTCCCAGCACCTTCTATGCGCATGCACAAATAGTCCTGCCAAAAGTCAAGCTCCGGTACGTTCAAACGCGACTGCGCATCTAGATAACGAGAATGAGCCTTCTGCGCTTCTGTCTTTTGGGCGATAGCCTTTTGGGTTTCGTCGATTTGTTGCTTGAGGCGGTCGCGCTTTGCAAGGCGAGCAGCACGCTCCATTTCCACGGACGCAATAGCGGCATGCATTTCAGCGGCTTCGGCGGCTTCCTTTTGCAATGTTTGTTCGTGGGTCTGCGCCTTGAGATTGAGGATTTCGATATCCCTTTGCCGCATGCGTTCGTCCTCTGTCAAACCAATTAGCCGTGGCTCTTTTTATAATCGTATGGGGGTGTCCTATCGCGTACCCTGCATCTCCACCAATCCTATCTTGAACTGGTTTCTCTCCTCCAGCACCTGCTTTCTCCCCCGCTCGATAAATGCATCAAATCGCGCGGTGAACTGCGCCATGCGACTGCGCAAGTCCTCGAATCCGAAATTAATACTGGGGAGCGAATCAGCCATGGAGGGGGCGTCGGCTGAAGTCAGTGGTGGTCGCATGCCACTTGTTGAAAGTGAGGGTTCGAAGGCACTCATGGTGAAGAGACCCTGTTGTTTCTGAATGAGGAAATCTCAAGTTTTTAGATGTTGCGCGTGTTCAGGTATGTGTGAGAGAAAGAGTTTCATGGGACACAGGCTCGAATTGAATTGCGATAAGGCTGTACTGTGTTGAAGTTGTTGTCGAAGTTCGTACCCCAAAACCAACCTTTGTTGCGCCGCAACCCGGAGGTGACTAAAAGTCTTGGCATCTGTTCTTCAAAAGTGCTTTTCTCCGGCGGAACTATACACCACCGCATCTTGAAATCAAATTCTTGCGCCTACATATGTATCGTCATATCGGGCTTCTAAAAAGCACCTGGATCTGCAGGGAGACGATTTGATCCTCTACTGCGCTTATCGTCCTTGTCTTCTCCGACCGAATTGCTTCAATTTAACCCGGAAGCATACTAGCACTTATCGCTCTCGACATGCTAAAAAGGAAGGGTTTAGTCGATCATTTCACAAGGCGTAAAGGCAGCCCCAATGGGTGAATATCTTTCAAATTCTCTGCAGTATGGGCACTTGGGAAGAGTCATCTATCAACCAGAGAGTCGGACATGGACATTTTCTCGAGTCCTGGGTCACCGTATGTTTTTGCCCGCAAAGCCGCGGGGCATCACAATTGAAAAGAAAGTGTGTACTGACGACAACAATTTTCTTCTCTAGGGCCTTCGATCTACTACTCTGGGAACACGACCACCACTGTGAAGTCGCCTCTTACCGCTCCCCAATCTTCATTGATCGAGAACAAAAATATACTACCGAAAGTATATCCCGAACTTTCCGCCTGTTGGCCATTGGCTAGCAACGAGTCCCTCTCTCATATCATCACATCTACGAGTGAGATTTGCGATCCTTTGGTTTCCTCACTTCTCGACTTTGGATATGCAGTGGATCTTGACAATGATGATTCGGGAAATCGAGTTGTTCCCATCGCCGTTATGGCGTCCGGAGAATGCGGCAATGCCATTTCCTTCCGGAGAATGGACGACTGTACCACGCAGCTGAGCTTAGACAAGACGACTTCGCTGCGGGTCCCAACAATTGGCCAGGCGGATTCTATCGAATGGTTAGCAGGGGGCGCGCCTGTTCGCCAGGTCCGTTTTGCACGTCCGGTGGAAGAAAAGGCTACTTGGGTGGCAGCCCGTTTCCACCAGTCAACTGTGGTGTTTCGACCAATCTATCACAGAAAACCGACACCCGTGCGCCTCTCCAATGACCAAATGCACATGAGACGCGCTCAGAATTCCCGCCTCGAAGCGAATCCGTTGGTAGAGATATCAAATTCACAGACCGGAGGGTTTGCTCATGCAGATGTCGCCTTTAATCCGTGGTACCAAAAACAGCTTGCCATTGTCGACCAGAGAGGAAACTGGAGCCTTTGGGAAATAACGGGACGTCACAGACAAAATAGGAACAATTGGACTGCGGCATGCGTCAGATCCGGCTCATTGCCGTCGGTTGATCCTGAGGTTGGTCATGATATGATTAATCATGCTCGTTATGACGGCTGGGCCGTCATTGAATGGGTTGGAGACTTCAACACTTTTATAGTTTCTGACCGACGCTGTCCCATGCTGTACAGGGTAGAGGATGGGCAGACATGCACATATCCAATAGAACTGGGTTTAAAACGAAAATCAGAGTGGATCTTGGATGTCAAACGAAGTACTTCCAACGTGTCACACGCCTTCATCCTTACGACGTCTCGGATTTTTTGGCTGGAGATCCCAGGCCCATCCCCAGCAAAGGGTGAAGAACGATCTTCTCTTTATCCCCTGCTTTCTTGGCAGCACTATCGAGATCCAGAGGACATAACATTGCAATTGTCGCCTCTATCTTTCCAAGAAGGTATGGAATTGACATTTATATCGGTATCCAGTTACCCAAATTGACAAGGTGTTATCCAGACTTCTATATTGTATTGTACTCTCGCCTCAGTCATCTTGCATTGGTGTTTGATATCTCTGCTCGACAACAAACCAACACGGCAAGCCTTCCGGACCCCTTCGTCATTGAAGTTCCATTGGCGTCCGATGAACCCGGGGAGGCTCAAGTCCCTTCCGATCTCACGCAGTTTGTGTCACTTGCCTTCAGGGAAATCGTTCATTCTCCGTCATCTATGAGCAAGGAGAATTATGAACCTACTTTGAGACTCGTGAAACTTTTCACCTTAGATTCTCGCCTTTCTGTCTGTGAATCAATATACGTTGCATCCCCAACTAATAGTGCGGCGAGCGAGCCGGAACCTGGAAAGGATGCTATTCATGTGAAAAAGAGATATACCGGACTTCACACACCTCAAGGAACTAGTTCCCGAGACGATTTTATAGTCGACGACGGGGACGAATCCGCCCTTGGCCCCGGTTCATTGGTGGCACCGGACTCCGGGATATCTCTTCTCGCCCCTCTTGCAATCCCTCGATGGGCCATTGATTACACACAGGTTTATGCAATTGCTGCAGGGAAATCAACTAGGGTGCCGGAAGAATTTGGAAATGAACTTTTTGAAAGGGGCTTTCAAGATTCTCTTATAGTCCTGAGGGATAAAACGGTGAACCAGTCTTCCACTCGTCATTCAACAAGTCCCACGTTGTACGAATGCCCCCCATTCTCGTCGAGGGATCAATTACTGACATATCGCAGGTTTGAGATCCTTGGAAGTGGCTCGTTGTTGGGCGATATTGACCAAAATGAACGGAGCCTTGAGGATTTGCTTTCAGAACTCGAATGCGACTCTCCTGGTAGCAAATGCCGACTAGTTTCTCAACTACAAGCCGTGACCGGCTTTCAGTCCAATGCTAAACAGCCACCTAATACTTTGCAGTGGAACTTGATAGCAACCTACGACCGCTTGGTGAACACTTGGCTAAGTGCTTTGCCCCACGACATACCAGGCCGAACTAGAATCATGAAAGAAAAAACAATTCGACGCATTACAGGTGATCTCGCTTTAACACGAGTTATCATGGCGCGTGAATCAGGTTATGGCTTGGATGAGTCCGACCCAAGGCGCGCATCGAACCAAAGAGGCGACTCGTTGGTATTTGATGGCACCGTAGGGAATCCAAGCAGTGAACCTATCAGTGGCACTGCGCCACAAAGCAGCGCAAGAACGGAAATGGGTGGGACGGCAACTCATGAGACTAGTGGTATCTATACCAGCTTATCGGCTCATACAAATTCTATCGACAGACGGACACCCCCTCAAAGTGTGGCGAGCATACTCGGCCACTGGCCCACCGGCGCCGACCCAGCCACTTATGACTGGCAGAAGATAGCATCAACGCTGGACGTCGAAGAGCCGCACCGGGCTGCTAGATCGACGACCCCAAAAGCGACGCCGCGGCCGAAGAAGATTCAAGGACAAGGGGTTGGTTTGGAATCGTCCGCAACAAACGAGCCTCCGGCTACGTTTACACCTCGGGTTTGGGGTAGTCAGACCCAAGCAGGCGAGAGCTCCAGGGCCATTCAAAGTAGTCAAGTCATGGAGGAAGATCTCCCAATGACTCAAATGGAACGCGGTATATTTGGGGGTCGCGACGCTGAAAGAAGGGGTGCTGCAAAGGCGCGCAAGAAAAAGAGAGCTGCTGGATTCTAGGGTTGACTCCAAGAGGGACATGATGATGTGATTGATGTATTATAAGACATAATAAGACTGCGCATCACCCACTGTTAACTGTATTCTTCGCTCTGATTGATAAGCACAAGCGACAAGGAATGTCAAGACAAGCATAAAATTTCAATTATCAGACATTATAAAACTAAAAACAATGCGTGATTTGCGCGCGGTATATCATCCCCTAGCAGGGGTGAGAGATTAATGCGTAGTTTCCAAAGGTATAAGTAACAGCCCGAGAAGGCCCCACATCCCCATCAACCATATCATATCATATCAGCACCTCCCCGCTCCCCTCCGCTCCCCCTCCAAATACACCCCCCTCCGTTCCTTACCCTCTTGCGCCCACAACCACCCCACCTCTCACAATGTCCGACCACACATACAATTTCAACATCTCCATGAGCTGCGGCGGCTGCTCCGGCGCCGTGGAGCGAGTTCTCAAGAAGCTGGAAGGTGCGTTGCTGTCTAGTAGTATTCTGAACTCATTGATGATTCACACCACCGGGCGGTCAGTCAGCTCACTGATAACTAATGAATGTCTCCAAAACCGCAGGTGTCAAATCCCTCGACGTCAATCTAGAATCCCAAACCGCCAACGTCGTCACCGAGCCTTCTGTCTCCTATGACACCGTCCTCGCTACGATCAAGAAGACCGGAAAGACTGTCAACAGCGGGGAGGCAGATGGTGAACCCAAGGATGTATAGATATATGGATGGATGGATATGCATGCGCCGATGACAACAGCCTACTATTACCCACTGTGCTCGCGAGTTGCTTTTATCCTCTAGAGAAGGTAGTGGGGATACCTACTACCGTGTGTTGTGTCCCGCGCGGGGAGTCGCAGCTTGAGTTTGGGCTGGGCGGGGCTCACGTATAATGAGGGGTCTGTTTGGCATGGATGGTGACCCAGACGGAGGTTGGTGAGGGATCGATCGATCGGGTTGTTCTAGTTGGGCTGCTTGGGACGACATCTCTTGTTTATATGTTCTCTATCTTCTTCTTCGTTTTTTTTTGGTCTTATCTTTGCAAACCCTGGCGGTTCAACCGACTTGTCTCACTGCATCTAGTGCATGCACCTGCCCTTATGCCGGTATGGACTGGAGGGTCTTGATTCTACACCATAGCTAGTCCACATCCTCTGCGCCGAATTGCATATACTAGGGCATTGTTGAAAGCGTTGATATTCGTGATTATCAACTGAAGTGAACAAATGCGGTTGCATAGACTATTGTCATCTAACTACGTATTGACGGACCTTGCATACATCACTAGATATGAATAGACTGTTGGGCCATTATATGTCCCAAATACTGTATATCTTGGCGATACCACAGAATCCGGGACACGCTGAAGTGGGGATGCAAGAAGTTTGTATTTCTCACTTCTATGTATGTGCGTGCATATGAGATACGCCTCCTTCACAATCCGTACCGATACGATGACATTAAGAATGTGCTCATCATCTCCTTAGAATGCCACCCCCAAGGCCATTTAGATGTAGCTAATCGACAATGACAACCGATGGATCTCGGACCAAAAGCCTCCGTGTAGGATGCTCGCTTGCCCTTGAGTAAAAATGCGGAAGTTGATCTCTTCCAGACGGCGGTTGCGGTTGCTCGTGAGTTGGCCTATGTCACATCAGCAGAGATCCGGGGATATATAGCGTTCAACAAGGGTTGGGGGTGGGGATGTGGCTGAAGGACTAAAACTAATTGTGGGCATGACCATACCGTACAGGTTGAAGAGGAGGCCCGCCTCTTCTCTCGTGGTAGTGACCTGCAGGAGACGCCTCGAAAGACCTGAGGCCACGATTATTTGCATCTCGTTCATGTACAACAGTATATGCATGACCAGCATGCCTAAGGTGGGAATCCGAATAGGTCCGCTCTTGAGGCGGCCTTGATGCTGTATTATCCGGGGGGATATTTATTTGACGTTCTTCCACAAATTGAACGTGAACCGGTTGATGATGAGTTTCAGTGTTGCTAAGCGGGAAACGATGCTGGGGGATGTATCTAGATGAGGCTGAGTCTCGCAGGTCAACGCCGCGGACGAAATCGTCGGCGTAGTGTCTTCTTCTTTCATGGACTTCGGGCGACATAGAGGTAGGAACGTTGGCCCTGATGTGCTGGGCTCGTTCATATGGTTGTGGCTTTTCAGGCGCTTCGACGGCGCCGACTTCATAACGAAGATCACTTCGGTAAAATGTGTGTTTCCCAGACTTCGGAGACCGAATAGAAATGTATCGATCGTGGGCATTATTTGCAGGAACAGGATGTCTAGCTTCAGGCAAGACGCGGGGAGGTTCTGGAATTCTGTGATAGGGATGAAGATCAGGGCGCCGTTCTTGTGTGATCGACTGGCCCCCAACATCTTCCCGTTGGGTCCGGGGTAATACGACTTCCCGCTGTGCATAAGAGTCTTGAAGGAAGGGTTCTCGGCCACTTTCTAAAGACTGCCCCATGACGTAGGATGGTGGCGCCTGAGGAACGCGCCTCTGATGGTGGATAGGGTCATCTCGGTAGGAGACCTGGCCCCGAGGGACATAGGACGGCGGAACATGATGCTCTCCTGCGCGGGTAGTCACAACAGGAAGAGTATCAACATCCTGTCGGCTGTTGTCGAGGTATAAAGGCTCACAATAAGCCACACGCCTACGCTTAGGGGCATGATCCTGGATATTGTACTCCATGGGCTGACGTGGCTTGTCATGAATAACCCAGTGCGGCGTTTCTGAGCGGATAGAGAATTCTCCAGACATCTTTCGGGTCAGTTGTTCTATTTGGCCAGTCTGTGCGCGCTGATACTCCGCAGAATAGGGGGGTTCGATAGATGGTAATACATGATCCTGGGGGTCCATATTTGTCCTGGTGCGTGAGAGACCTGGAGCTCTTGCATTATGACCGATGAAGTCACCACGTTCCTGAAGCTGTCTTGGGCCGCTAACAAACACAGGGGCATCCGGAGCACCACCTTGGTGGATAGTATATTTCTCTGGTCGTGATGCAAGGGACTTATCTGTGGTAGTGATGCTGGCGGCTGGGAACACCTCCCTCATTTGCCTGTACGGCTCAACCAATGGATGTTGTTGATCGGCCTGAGTCAATGTGGGCGGAATTTCATACCTCCCCTTTTCATCCATGGGTCTTGGTTTTGGCCAGGATGGCTGGTAGGAGGACATTCCCCGGACATTTACATAACGCTCGACTGGTGGACTGGGTACGGAGCTTCCGAGACCGGAATTGGAAATCCTGGAATGAGGCATAGAATGCGCAATGGACACATGATGGGGTTGTGTAGTCCGGCTTGAAGAACACTGTGACTCAAGATTGATATTACCGCGTGCATGTTCCTGCACGGGGTCCAAGGGTCTGCGGGGGCCCGTCGGGCCATTTCCCACTCTGCGCTGGCTGGCCTCGTTGGCTATACCCCTATACCGATTGATGGCACGATCCCAGGCTTGGTATCTGCTGAAGCCTCGGCGATCGATCCTGTCCTTCCTGGAAATTTCTGGGACAAACCGATAGCCTGGTGGCGGCTCATCCTCCTGGAGATCCAGCTGGGATTCCTGAGTGTGGGTGGCATAATTAACAGATTTTGTCCGAAGCTCCTCGGCTCGCGGGTGGCTCGAAACAACTTCCACACTATAATCTCGATCATCAGACCGGAGAGCTTCCTCTGCCTCACTCTCTTCATCGTCGGATATGACAATAACCTCACGAAAAACATCTTCGAGAACTGTCTTCCCGTTTTCATCGTCTCCCCTCCACTCTACTAATTTGGCCAGAGTGGATTCTTCGACGAGGCTTCTCGCTTCATGGAACGAGGTGGTTTTCAGAAGACGATCGTAATCCGTGTAGATATGTCGGATATGTGCTACGACCGCTAGTTGCGCACGACGGGCCAAGGGCAATTCCACGGCCGTGCCAACTTTGCGTTGACCCTAGTCAAACGTACTTGAGTTCGGTTCCCAGGTTTTTCGCTAATCCACGTACCTTTTGAAATGCTGTTTTAATTATCTGATTCAAATCATGATCTGGTATGTTGGGGAAAAGATCCCTTAGCACATCCGTCGCTTCGCTGTCAATGGTCATCTGCGAAATCCCAGAAAGATTTCGGGCATGGCGTTTCACATCACCAAACCCTTGAAACGGAATCGCTTTCCCCATCGATGTGAGGTATAGACCCAAATCCATACAGACGGAGGCTACAACAGCGCTAGGGAAATGATACCCTATCCTATGCACATGCTGAGAAAGATTGTGTGTGTTCATGTGCGGGGTCGTCTTATGTGGGAGAGAGAATCATGTATATCAGTGATACGATAGTCTGAGACGGTGGCCGATCAGGTCGAACGAGAACATAGCCAAGGATTAGCCTACCGTAACCGCAAAAACCTTCAATCCATCCTTCCGGCAAGACTCCTTGCACGCCGTTGTAAGCTGGGGATTGCCTGCGGGAATAAATGTGTATCCAGGTGGGGCATTTGCTTCGAACGAGATCTACCGTCACCGTTAATGCAGTCCATATGTAGATAGAGTCCTAAAAGACATACAACACTCCGAAGCTTCCTTTTCTCCTGGGTCACAGACTCCAAAACGACCTTATGTTTCCCAGTGTTTCTTCGAGCCGCTCGACTATGAGCCCGACTGCCAAAGGCCGAGACGGGCCTTCGAGATACCCTGGCCATAGTTTTGAAATAGTTGCACCCCTTTAGGTCACACTGTCGAGACAGCGACTGCTCATTTTCGAAGAAACAGTTCGCAGCAGATCACTAGCTCTCCCAAGCAAGATTTATGCCGATGATGACGAAGGGAGAGGGGCAAAGAAAAGGCGAATCAATGATATACCATGATTCTAAGGCGGTCAGTTCGCATGCAGGTTCTACACAGAGGACGCATAAGCTTGTTAGTCGAAAGCAGAGTTCAGACGAAGAACGACAGGGCAAGATGATATCAGCCGACTTTGGACCCAGCAGCTTCCGTGGAGAATTTAGAGGCCGGACTATTTTGTCGGCATCCAGAGAACAAATCAATAAGATGGAACCGCAAAGGCAAGCAGCTTCTAAATGGCGAATCGATTAGAGCATGAAAGAGAACCAGAGCTGTGTTGATGGAAAGATGGGAGGGCACCAAAGGCGGGTTGATCATTTGCGGCCTAACGCATGGGCTACGGAGGTTAATTTACTCCTCGTGGGAGGAGTTAAGGTGGAGTCGATGAAAGGAAGGAAGTGATGAGGAGTGTGGAGCTGACTCATGGTCCGCCAAGCCCTTTTTTCTCCGGAGATAACTTCGGGAGAGAAGAGTACTCTGTACAGTGTATGCGACTGTTTACTACCCCCAATGATTGCCTTGCTTTAGACTAACTATCCAGTTCCGAATGGCTCTCAACTAGAAACGAACTCACCCTCTTTTTGATTGATCGCCCAGGTGGTCTTTAACCTCTATTATCAAGATGAGCGCTGTCTCTCAAGTCAAGTCGCTGGCCCCGCAACAAGTTATCCACGCCTACCGTCATCTCTACCGACAAGGATTAAAAGCAATCAATTATTCGACTCCTTCGCGACATGTCCTTCTTCGGAACTTGCGCAAGTCCTTTCGCACTTCGTATCGGCAGGATTATGACCCTCAGAAAATAGAGAACACCGTGCGCTTTCTCCAACGAGCATCGGACGTGGCGGGCATGGAGCATAAGATTGTGAAGAACTTGATGATTGTTCGATATTGGGACCAGCCTCTATTGAGGAAAGACCTGCGACTGTATGTTCCCCAGCAACCAGGAAAGCATGCTACTGGAGCCAAACTGACTTTTGCATTAGTCTGAAGGGTTTAGGAGTTGATCAACGATCACCTTCTCTTCGCAGAGATATTATCCGGCAATTCAATTCAACGCTAGTCTTTCTCAATGAAAGTCTAGGGACATGTTTAAAATGAAACAAGGGAGAAGAATGATGGAGATATGATGAACAGTAGCTGGGCTAGGTACACATATCCTAAGTAGAATTTGCGGGCAAATATTCTCCCAAACCACCTTCATCAGGATCAAAAATAATGACAATGACAATGATAATTTATAGAAGAAAGGAAAACCTGAGAATCACAGTCACATCTGACAATCTATAACATGGTTTCTTGTTACATAGTTGCATAACACCAGCTATATACTCCGTATAATCTAGTAACGGTGAATCACGCAAGGTGGATTTCATTGCAGAAATCAACAAATCTCCCTAATCTAAGACGATTACCTGTGCCATCTTTGCAGAAATCCCTGGATACCCCTATTCCAGATAGCATCACCATGTGCTTTAACGAGCTTGACCATGAGAGAGTCCTGCGAATAGCAAGCGGCAGAGCAATTACGCTGACAGCACCTAGATTTCCGGTCGAATACATATTTTCCATCCCCTAAAAGAAACCATTGATACCCAAGATGACACTCTCATAATTTTCCGCTAACCTCTCAGCTGTCGAGGCCGTAATCGAAGCGCAAGTTGTCTTTGCCGACCTGGTCTTGTAGAGCATTTTGTCAATACAGGAAAATGCAAATCTCAAACATCGTTGGCTGATAGGGTCTCATCTTCCTTAGGGGGAGCATTCTCTTTCTCGAATTCCAGTAGATTGGGGGCGTGCTTGGGGACCTGGGCAGGTGCATCTGTCTCCTTGCTGGATCCGGTCACAGGGGAAACATACTCGAGCGCCTGCGGGTATACAAATTCACCCTCATCGTCAAAAAACTCTATATTTGGCCCATCGCGAGGCTCACAGGCATGGTATCGTAGAAAAAGGTTCCAAGGCGCCTCGTCCTTGCGCACGAAACTGTAGATAGGCGAGGCCCTGACCTTCAAGATACCAGACTTGTTAAATCTAGCCTGGATGAGACGTCCGTGTCGCGGTCCAAATAGCGAGATAATCAACACCTGTCGAGTTCAACAGCGCACTGGGTTAGTATGTATGCAAAAGCTCGGTAGGACCTGTGATGTCATACCGGGAAAAGCGAGGTCTTTTCGAATTCCTTCTGTTGTAAACGATTGTGAATCACCTGCGCGATACATCCTAGCTCGCAAAAAAGCAGTTCTCCTTCGATAGCAACTGCACCAGTGTACATAACGAGCATCATGTGCGGGCAAATCGTTTCTGGGCTACGGTAGTCATCTTGCCACTCGTAATCAGCCCTGACGGCCCAAGGTGGGATCTGGTTAGTCAAGGAATAGCCCCCGAGTAGTCCCAATGGGATATCTGAGAATGAGTTGCCATCCCTAACTTGGCCCCACTTCGAGGTTTTAGCAAGAGACTCGGGGTAGCGCTTGGTCTTCTTATACGAGCTCTGGTAGTGTCTGTTCAGGTAAAGGAAAGTGATTTCTGTGTTGTAGTCCATAATATCGGAAAGATGACGGCCTATCGCACCCGTGGGATATTGATACAGCTCGTCATAATTGTTGCATAAGTCGCGAGCGCCTTGAGCTTGTTTCGACACGTCTAGAGAGTACTCCATGATCTGCTCAGAAGACATAGGTTTAAAGAGGCAGGTATTCGATGTGAGAAAATTTTGATCCTCAGGATCGAAGGATCCAAGGGTAACCCGGAGCTTTGTGAGATGATTGCTTGAGTACGTGAGCTTTGGGTCGGAGCGGAGTGCCTTGAGGAGGTCCGAGACAGCTTTCTCGTACTTGGCCCTCAGGGAGGCACGGGTTGCTGCGGGGTCGTCAGGCAGTGGCTCCATCGTTGAGAGCAGAAGAGAAGCTGTGGAAATTGACTGAAGAGAGGAATCGAGTTAGGATTGAGGGCAGAGGTGAAGTGTGAAAGAGCGGACAGTTCGGGTAATTACCTAGGTCGTAAATAGAGTTAACTGTGACAGCGGGAGCTAGTCCATTCCTGGATTAGCCCTGTGGACCACAACCTCATCAAGTTAGAAGGTGCAAACAATGCCTGGTCTATACAAAAGCTTGATGGATAGGACTCGAACTTGGGCTCTGCCGCTTCACCTTGGATCTTGATATAGGCCAGTCATCTCAATGTTTTGGTGGAGGCTGGGATATTGATTCACATGGAGATAATATGGCCCTACTAATATGTTTGACTTCTATTATGTTTATGTTTTATTTTGCAGCCATCTTTTAAAGAAATGATGTTAGATCAAGAGATCTAATTAGATATCAAGAACTGTAGTGTAACAAGTTAGCCCTGCTCCTGCCAAGAGGGGGCAAGTGATTCTTGTCTTGATACCTAAGATAGTACTGTAATATCTTTTGCCTCCTTTCAAAACACCAATTTTTCCCTTTTCTTCTCAACCTACCACGGTTTTTTCTCTCTCCAGGGCGTCAGTTCACAGCTGAAATTGCACTCATCCTTCATGCCCCCCAAAAAGAAAACCCTCAAGCTAGATGAGGCGGTCCCACAGACATGGGAACAATGGGATCTGGAGGCCCAAAAGCTCCGGATAGCAACACACTCAATTCTCCAGCGAGCAAGGTTGCTCTCGGGATCTAAGATTGATCGCAACCAGTATCTTCTACTGAAGGTTCTCTGGGATGTGGAACTTCCTTGCGCTTGGGCTGTGAATGAACTCAATCTTGGCCAGTTTTATCATCAGGCTGCCAACTGGCTGGCTGCATTTGTCCCATTTCAAACATATGTAGACCACTTAGAGGACTTGACCCTGCCCAGCCCCGAAATGGGGATTTTCGAGATTCCCTACTACCAACAGCGCGAGGTAAGGAGGTTTTTTTCCGATGCACCCAAGCGTGTTGGCCTGAAGAGAATCAACGAGGAAGTCGTCAATGCCTCGCTCGTTTCCTTTCTCATGGCAATCTGCATGAAGCACCCAAAAGTGCAAGCCACATGGACGCCCCGGCGTGCCAGCCTCCTTGCAGAGTTCCGGAAAGCCACCATGGAGTGCAAGCTGGATGGGTTCCTGTACTCGAATTTGACATCCCAGACACAAGTGATCTTGGAAGCGAAGGCCAAACGCCGTGATAATCATGCCCCCGATGTATTCTGGCAGGAGGCTGCGGTGTTGGTCGCTGCTCTCCGCACGCCGCCCCCGAAGGGCCTAAAAAAGAGCCGGTAATTTGATTTACTTTGCAATCCTACATCTCTACTATAAGAAAGAGATCAAGTGCTTATTTGTAGCTTAGGGCGTTCTTAATATCCCAGGATGGTGACCTGTTATATTTCGCGGCGACCGTCCCGAATGACCAATACCATGAATTTCTGCTTGACAAGAAAGAGCCAAGTAACGAGGAGAACTTTCTTCGGATTAAGCAGTGGGGACCATGGATGATCAGTAGACGCAAGGATGTTGAGGACTTCGCAAGGCTGATTTTGGCAGTGGTCCTTCAGGCTAGTGCTGAAGAAGTGTCAGCCCAGAGTTGAGACTATTCTTCCTGATTTACTTCACGGTAGTGCCTTCAAAGAAAAGCCGTGGTCTTGATACTATGAGAGTATAGTTGATGAAAGCGGTGGTCTGAGCTTCTGATGATAGTTGCGGTCATAGTGATGAGATTGATGAATAAAGAGCCAGCGAATATAATACTGGGCTCGCGTAAAACTCGCCTGAAGACTGTGCTGAATGATTATATGGGAGCAGGTCGCTACATGTAGTAAACTATGGGTGAAGACGTGTGCCTACTTTCCATATTAGCTAGTGAGAAGCAAGGTGAGAGCTGGGCAAGGATCACTCTCGAACGCATAATCGATGTCAACTCAAAGCAGATGTAGACGCTGAATGTCTCTAGAAAATTGATACTGTGGGAGATGTCACTGCCTCTATCCGCGCCAAATTATAGATACGGTATCTTTCCACAGCCTTGACATCTTTCTCTATGCGGATTTTGCCTCTGTCCGGGTATGTGAGATATAGTCACTATTCTTAGCGAGTACTCCTTTGTGAAATACAAGTCTTGCACACCAAGAAGTGGCTCTCTTGACATGAGAATTTTGTTCATGTCAAGATACCAGTATCAACCCCAGGATGACTGATGTACAACCATGATTGGGATGATAATACCATGATGAAATAGCAATTGTTATACCGAGAGTTCCCGGTCTCCTTCATAGTGCAGGTGGAGTTTTCGACGCTAAAGACCGGATTTCTATAAACAATATTCAACGAATCACTAGGCGTACTACTAGAGAAAGAGACATCAAGATTAGGGCTTTCATATATCTTCCTAGAATAGTTATGCATGATAAAATTATATTTCATTCTTTAATTCATTTAATACTCAAGATATCTGAATTGTAATTGAAACAATTTTGAATAAGAGAATTAGACTAGTTTCCAAACACTTCCACACTAGGTTACAGAATAACATGCTTTGGTGTTGTAGAGAAGATAGTTTGTTTAGAACTTAATTTAGTTTTCTTTCATGTAAGGATGTAAAATTCAGCTCTGGTTATCTATGTATAGAGTAAATAGATTTCCAAGCTTTGAACCAATGCATGTTTACTACAAAGTCTTCCAGACTTCCCAGACTTCCCGGGCTTTCTATCGCTTACCATAGAATTTTAAATGTAAATTCCAATCCCACCGCTGTACCTATGCCTATAAAAATTAGAAGTGCAATACAGCTCTAGCTCAATCGTTTGAAGTTGCGTGTGTGCCCCCTACCTGTCCCCAAGTGAACGGTTCTGATACTACGATAGACCGCTGCCTGGGTATCCAACATATACCATTGGGTATCCAATGGATATCGGCAGTTGGCCTTGGGTACCGGGACGATTATCGACATCCGCAAATTGCGGACGTGGTTGCGGTACCCACATCCAAGTCGTTCGATATGCCGCAGCCTAGTACTACCCCTTAGCCTCACTTTGACGCTTACCCTATTTTGAGGGGCATGATCTCAGTGCTCCGTGCCCCTCTGCAACACGTCACGTTTTACTTCTTATATCACATATGCTCTCAAGACCACTAGACCAAAACGTTGACCAACGCTTGGTATAGGGCTTAACCTGACTGATATACCCAACATATGCTCTGGAAGGCCTGTTGAGCATGCATCGTCTTTTGGGTGCAGCAGATGTTATCGTACTTGTCTAATTATCGGAACCATCGCACAAATATTCAGGGGTTTAATGGCACCGTGATGCCGAGTAGACCAAGGGAGGACACGGTAAATGTAGGAAAAAAAAGGTACGACCTAAAACCAAAGATGCATTTAATCTGAAATACATATAAGAGAGAAAAACAAACATGGAGAATGCCCGCCATCTCTCGAGTGTCAGCGCCCAAACCGAAGGCACGACATGTAACATATCCGTGGAGGAACTCAAACCTTCGTCCGCTCGATAGCATGTCATGGACTAGATTTTGAGGGGTTTCGATACACAATCAAACCAGTCTTTTTGCCCCGTTTCATTTGAATAAGACTCGGCCTCGACGAGAGCTTGACATAGGAGTGCTTCCGTTAATGGAACCCCGTTGTATTCGTCGGCCACGGGCAGTCCACTGCTATAACATTGGGAGGTAGGGACTGAACAATCACTCTGACCACACGATGTGCCTGCTTCTGCATACGCCTGACTCATGACATCCGAAGTCCACCTTGGAACACAAGGGCACAGCACAACTAATCTAGTCTGAACTGCAGGGAAAAGTCGGTAGCCGTAGGTATCTATCAAACGGACCAATCGCTGGCGTTGTTCATGATCAAGAACTCTCGCTGCCAACCGAGCCGTGCCAACAGAGACCATAAACAACTGTGCTTGGTAGCCGTCAAATTGGCACTCAGAACACATTCGGGGCTGGCAGTCCCATTCCTTCTCTCCAAGGTCGATGTAGGAATCGTCGAGTTGGATGCCACACAAGGCGAGCAGTTTGGTGACGATGATCGGGACGTTATCACCGGCCACGATGGGAGCGCAGTACGGAGTGATCTGCCTGGCCGGTTTATGATATGCTAGGTCGGTGCTTTTCTCTAGGAGGTTGTCTACCCGACGTGCGAACCCGTGATGTCGCATAGCAACAAAGAAATAAGTCTGTGGACCCCAGGCATACCGCATAATAGTATCATCTCGGGTGGCTCTGGCGTTGGCGGGACCCAAGGCCTCGCTTGTCAGAGCCGTCGAGCAGTCTTTGCATACCCAGTTCAGCGAGTTGTGCTCCCTGATTGAAGCTTCTGAATCGTGGTCGACGGCCCAGCCGCGTACCATCGCACCAATGAATGCGCAAACCAGTTCGGTGTAGTCGTCAAACGTCAAGGGCCGAGGGGTGGGCCAGAACTGCCAGGATCCGTACGCAACACTTGCCACGAGCACCTTCCGAACCAAAGTATTTGTGGTACAGAGGACACCCGTGTGAAGCAGTGAGGGATCAGTGGATTCTTTGACCACTTCGTCCATCTTGGCCAGCCAGTGGGTAAATTCATTTCCGATTTCATTGCGAACTCTCCAAGAAAGCTCGAGTCCTTGGGTGGGGATCGATTCTTGATATGAGAGGTCCCCGTTATTAGCCGTAGGAGGGCTGGTGGAGTTCGAGTCGACAATGGTATTGAGTTTGGCCAGGATATCTTTGTCTTCACGGTGGGCTAGCGCCCAGTCGACCAACCAGCACAAATTTTCTTTGTACGAGACAAAGGCCAGCTTGGGATGCATCGCAGTATCAAAACACATGGCAGCATTGCATGTTATGATCTGATGATGTCCGAGGATCGGGCCCTTGACTGTCCGCAGCACGTCTTGTTTTACATCGTCTTTGGGATAGCGGACAGGCTCGACTCCATGCGGATAATCAGCGGAGGCGAGTTCACTCTGTTTGGCCCCGATATAACCCTCGGACAGAGCGTGCGCAGCGATGAGGCACCGATGGACAATCAAATCATCGCTGTCGTGGTGGAAGGCTGACACCTGCACCAGCCCAGTAACCACAGAGGCGTAATAATCGAATGCATTCAGCTTCTGTAGATAGTCTGTGGCCACATCGATCATGGGGACGAGTTCTTGCAACCCTTGTTTCTTGTCCGCTGGCCCATGAGGCTCCCTGTTCCCTCGACAAGGACGATACATCCCAGTATCGTGGAAAGCCCCTCTAGACTGGCTAGCTGGCTGCTCGAGTAGACGATCAATTGACTGGCATACCAGCTCAGTAACCCGAAGAGCTACCATCAAAGCCACGTGAACTCCCGATCTGGTGGGCGTTGGCTGTTCGGGTAGGGCATGTTTCACAACTGACCGCACTGAATCCAGATCCTGAGCGGCACAGAGTTGGGTTTGTAAAGTAGGGAAAAAACTGTCAGGCCAAGTCATACTGCTTCTTCGGGTGAATGGAATCTTGTGTTTGAGGAAGGTCAAAGATAGAGAGAATAGGGTTAGGGATTTTTGGGAGTTCGAAGCCCTCAATTTATGTAGAAATTCGGGGCCATCGAGACACTACATCCGAGTGCTACAAGAACCAACTGAAAATCCATTTCCTCAAAAGGGAATTGCCCGTGGACACTGCAGAAAGGTAACTATCCCCATGAGTCGACGTATATCGTCACCCTTCCAGCCAGGACCCCACTGTATATACAGTTCATGAGGTAATAGTACGATCCTAGTACAAGAAATGGATCTATAGTGGGGTAGCAATATTCCTCAATATGTAGAACTATACTAAAATGACCGTCTTCCTATTTAGTACTAGATTACAGTACCTAAATCTCTCATACCTAATGTTTTGTATACTAGCCTTTCGCAGTGCGGCCCACCTGAAGACGATGAGGCACGTCATTTGATAGAATCTGCAGAACCCGTTCATTCATAGCTAAGGGGCCTTCTTTGCTGCCTCTACCAAGCAATCCAAGGTTTCCTGTGTATCAGACGCCCGCTCAACCCCAGGTGAGCGTGTGTAAATTATTGCTGTCATAAGTGCCCAAAGATTCTTGACAGGATCAAGATCAGGCGACTATGGAGGTCTTACTATTACCTCTATACCCATCTTATCAAGTACATATATATTAAGACATGTAGTATGGACAGAAGTCCTAACGTGTAGAAGTATATCACTTGATCCCACTAGCCCTGGGAGCCATGTCTCATATACATGAGCGATAACCCATGTAGTAACTTCTCCACGTGCAGATTCAGGATCTCTCTCTAAAGGAATAAGTTTTAGACACTTATCAAACCCTAATTGCTTAACACCTTTTCCACAGTGTGTAGCATGGATATCATGCTTGATTGTTTGGCGACAAGGATTGTTGAAAGTATAGATGACTTGCGCGCCTTTACCGCATTTAAATGAACATTTATCAGTCTACTGGACATAATTTAATCTTCAGGTGTGAAATAAGCATACTCTGGAGCAATTAGAAAATATGAAGCCAACCGTGCCCACGTGATTTCATCTGGCAACATTATAAGTGGTGTAATTAGCGTGGTCTTGCGTGTTCGAAACATATGCATCCTTACTATAGATCCTTCCACTAACTTGTACTAAGATCGCGCTATTGCCTCGTGGACTATCTACAGTGGGACTACTTTTAGCCCTACTTCCGCCATCGGTAATCGGTCCAACTTGGTGAGAGCCGACTAGTTCAACCGGTTTACTATTGCGCGCCCCGGTTTCAAAAGCGAAGAGCAAAATGTCGTTCAAGTTCCTGCGGGATGATGTCTCCCAATTTGTCGGGTGGCCAGCGGCAGTGTATACGGACAACGGTACCTATATATTTTACAGGTACCTGGTTCCAGAATCAACTCCATAAGCTCGACGTGAAGCATGTCAAGGCCCCTGTCACGGCCGCATGGTCCAACGGTTTGGCTGAAAGGTTGGTTCAGTGTTTAGTTCCTTCGGCATTTACGAGAAGCCGCCACTGACGCACCCGAGGCTTAGGCTGGAATGGGTCGGGTTTTGCGGTCCAGGCTATGTCATCGGGCTTTAGTTCTTTCGAAATCTTGCTGGGTCTCCAACTTCGCCATGTGGAGCAGTCTCCGGTCCAAGATCTGCTCGGAGGCGCCCTACCAGGCAGCGACGAAGCACCATCGGTCACAGCGGCATGTATCAGGACTACTCGAGTCGACGAGGCACCCCTAAAATGCTAAATTATTTCCAGCGATCCAACAGTCGCAAAAAGTTGAGCCCCAACTGCTCGACATATGTGCCAACATGACGTGAATTAGCGACCTCATTACTACGGGGCGAGTCATGCGGGGGCGGGGGGGGGGGGGGGGTTAGCTGACCTGCACCCACATACGCAGTGGGGTCCTGACAGAGATATACTCCACAGGGGCAGAAGTGTCGGTGTGGTAATTACAAGATATTAGGCATGGAAGGCTTAGATACTGTTACTCTGTACTGAAGAGGAAGATGGGTATCTTAGCATGGTTTTACACGTTATTGAGATAGGGCTAGTAAGCAGGACTGTTGCGCTGCCGGCGATAGCCCCCACGATCATAGATTCAACCGTCGTAAGTTTCTTCAGACGCAACCAGCCTTGGCAACTGCCCCTTCGAACGCCGAACACATCCGTTCATATTCAAAACTTTTGCAACCTCACTATGGATCCTTGATCTGGTACTATACTCACACTAGTGCCTCGTGGACTATACATGCAGTGGGGTCCTGACCAGGAGCTGAAGACATGCTCCATAGTGGCTGAAATGTCGCTGTGGGGCCCTCACCAACAGGGAAGTTGGATCTGCAGCATAGAAGAAGGGAAAGAAAAGGCTAGGTGAGATGCTACTGTGAGACACTTTCAATACTAAACGTTGAAATCAGATATAAAAGAAACATGGCCAAAGATGATCGTCCTAAACAAGGCCAGGACTGGTGCCAAAACCAACAACATCACCCGCATTACTCATGGATATGTTCAATATCGGTATATCCGATAATCCAGCGGATTCCCCAGGCCTGGTGTCTGGTCTTGTGAAAGATACCTCGCGCTCCTCGCTGTATCTTTTGTCGCTGTGCGCATGTCTCTTCCTGGGTGGATTATATCTCCGCAAGGCAGCCAACAAACCACTCCCCCCCGGCCCGTGTCCGCTTCCGATCATTGGAAACATCCATCAGCTTCTCTCAAAGCCTCTACCCGACGCATTATCTGAATGGCACCAAAAATATGGGCCCCTGGTCAGATTCCAATCCGGCAACAGACTCATGATCAGCATCGCCTCGGACGATGTTTGCCAGGATCTGATGGTGCGGAAAGGTCCTCTCTACAACAGCCGTCCCGACATTGTGGTTGCGGGTAGGTACGCCACTAAAGGCCTACACATCGCGTTGATGCCCTCTGGCAAGCAATGGCAGGCCCACAGACGCATCCTCGCATCCCTGACCACGGAAAATGCCTCCCGCAAGTACTGACCGCTAGAGGAGGTTGAAAGCCTCCAGGTGATGATCGATTTCCTCTCATCGGACGACTTCTCAGCGAGCTTCCGCCGGTACGGCGCCAGCGTGACCAATGCCCTAGGCTACGGGCGTCGACTTACCCACGATGACGAGGCCGAGTTCCATGAAGCTGAACAACTGGCCTACCGGCTGGTGGACGTGATTGTGGCAGATTTCCACTTTGCACTGGTCGAGATCTTCCCGATCCTCGACTACATTTTGGGATTCCTTGCACCCTGGAAGGCCTTCGGCAAAAAATACTACACTGAAGCAACCTCATTCTACTCCAGAAACCTACTCAAAGCCCAGTCCACCTCATCATGGAACTGGGTCAAACACAGTCTCACTCGTCCTCAAGCAAAGAACATGTCGACTGACGGGCTCTCCATGCTCTTTGGAACCGCTCTGCAAGCCGCTGTCGAAACTATTCCTTCCATCCTACGTGTCTTCGTGAAAGCCATGCTCCTCCACCCGGAAAGCTTGGCCAAGGCACAAGCCGAAATTGATCAAGTCGTCGGCTCCGACCGTCTTCCCTCCTTTTCCGATAAGCCTTCCCTCCCCTATATCAACGGTATCGTGAATGAATGCTGCCGCTGGCAAGCCGTGCTAGCTCTCGGTTTTCCACACAGCACCACCGATGACGATGAGTACTGTGGCTATCGCATTCCCAAGGGCACGATGCTATTCGCCAATGCATGGGCCATCGGCTTCGATGAGGGCATCTATCAAAATGCCCGCGACTTCCTTCCGGAGCGGTGGCTGGAGAACCCGGAGCTTCCCAATAGTGCGGCCTTTGGTTATGGCCCGCGCGTATGCCCGGGTAAGTTCATCGGTATGGATAGTTTGTTCATCAACATTGCCCGAATGCTATGGGGGTATGAATTTGCACATGGTGAGCGGAAGGTGACACTTTGGGATATCGATCACGCTTTCACCTCTAGCCCGCGTGATTTCGATGCCAAGTTGAGTATTCGAAGTGTCAAGCATCGCGAGACGCTGGAACATGCGCAGTCAGTTACGGAAACTGATGTTGATGGGATTCTTGCAAAGATCGGGGAGGATTTTCGGGCTTGAGGAGTTACAAGTACATTGACAAGAGTAGATTGCCCGGCGGTGCAAATCAAGTATATAAAATTAAAGATGCATCACAGCTAGTATAAAGAAGGAGTGTTTAGTCAAAAGTAATAGACTCTTGTAGCCGCCATGTCAATAGTTTATCACGACAATTTGGACTATGAGTAGACGGTGCGCATCGTTATACCGAGACTTCCCGGCTTCCTCCACGGTGCAGGCGGAGTTCTTGACGCCGATCACCAAATTCCCATAATCGATACTCGAAGAATCTCTAGGTGTATCACTAGAGGAAGGGACATCGGGGTTGTTGTCTGTGGAAAAGGATACCACTCGGCTATAAAAGATATCTAGGCGCTTCTGAGCTCTGTGGGTACCCTTTTATGCACTTCTTATATTGTGACATGATTTTATTCTAGGAGGCTTACTGCTTGCAAAATATTAGAATAAGAATTAGATTATCAGATAACATTCTGACCACTACAAAGTACAAACACCAGAACTTGATGAACATCATTGACTCATGGGAAATAGACAGTAAAGAACCCATAGTCTCATTTATTCACTGAATTATCCCACCTTGTAATATCACAGAGCCACCATCAGTGCTAGTAACTTGTAAGTGGTAACATCAGACATGGATAAACAGGATAAAACAGTTAACTAGTTATCGCTTGCTCTAAGTAAACCATCTGCTATATAACTATATGTACGGAGTATTATATATATATACCAGTACCACTTCAAAGCACCCCTTGAGTCTTGACTATTATGATTATTCTGCAGTATTCAGCTAACTTTTATTCTGTTTGCCAGAGTTTTTATCATGAGGTTTATTATTCATCTCTTGCTCTTCTGGGTATGGTCTAGCGCTTCACTGCAATCTTCTGTTTCTCTTTACGAAGACTATCTATCTACTAGACTCACCATCCCTCATCTGCAAGATTGCAACCACAGACTCCTACTTGATTATCATCTTCTCATGTACTCTCATGAGTCATATCTTTTACCCTCTTCCTATGGATTCTTTTTCTGGCGTGTGTCTGTAGGCGTTTGCTAGATTTTGTCGGAGATATCTAAAACCTACAAGAGCAAAGTCACAAGCGGATTATGATCTTCTAATGATCCCTATATGATCTCACTTCTAAATGTCATATGATTACATTCCAAAACTTTCACACCAAGTCCGCCTCTATCGTGCCTTCCACCTTTGTATATCATGATTATTGACTGTCATGTCTCTTCCCAAGTCCACATTGTCACGCTGTTTATCAGCACCACCCAATATGTCGGTTACTTCAAGATCTCGAGCTTTGGCGTCCAAAGCACCTATAATTGTTACTGGACCACACAAACCCGACAGCGAAGGCCAACAGGAGCTGGACGAGACCATCAGAATAATCAAGGCCCATCTCTTAAGCCGACATCGTGAATCCAGTATAGGAATCAAAGTCGATCATAAATCGAGACACTTCGGACAGGTCACCCAGTTTCTTGACAGGACTGGTGTGAGATACGACATCGACGACCAAGATATCCTGTTTATCTATGCAATGCCCAGTTCCATTCATCAGAGCTTGGGTATATTTGCAGTTTCATGTCTCAACCATTTGAAAAATGAGATCCTGATACCAGAAGAAGCAAGAAATCTCGAAGTCGGGGTTACCTCACTTCGTCTTAGCGGCAAAATCAAAGGTAAGGGTACCAAGCGGCAAGCATCAAAGAAGACCCCCGATCAGACTTTTTTTTTCCGTGATCCACAAACCCACTGCCGCTATCGTACCGTCATTTTCGAAGCGGGCTTCAGTGAAACACATGACGATCTGGTACGGGATATGAAACAATGGCTCTTACATAGTCGTGGCGAAGTCCAGCTTGTCATCCTGGCGGATATCAACGAAGACAAGAAACAGCTTTTGAAACAACAGAAGAGCGAAACCTTCAGAGACCATGCTGCTAAAGTCCTGAAAGATTTCGGGAATCCGCTTGGAAGAAGGAAACATACCGAGATTCTGATGGCGGATAATCGTGTTTATCAGGGAGACCGAGCCAGGGATATTTCCGCCCTGGTTGAAAGACTGCATCATGAGATTGATGATGTGGTGCAAGTGGAGGATTGGATTGGTCCAATTACTGCTGATTTGGAACTTTGGGTTCTGAAGGACTCTGAACCTTATAGAAGAGGCCGTGCTGTGAGTATTTCACCCATTATGATTTCCCTATGACTGCAAGCAAAGCTGACTATAATAACATTAGCGTGTGTTCCCTGGGCTGACCGGACGTTTGCCTCCTATTTATACTGGCGATATAATCCCTCTATCCTGCCAGGGTAGCTTTCCGAATTTCGATGCGTCACGGAAGCTCTATTTGGACCTTGAGGAGTTTCGATGTTGTTTACTTGATGGTATTCGTGATGACGCTGTTGAGCGCGCATATGATTTCGCATGCCCAAACAGCGAGGATGACGAAGAAGAAGATCATCAGGAGTAGCCGCGGGCGTGTATTACTCCCTATTTTTAAAATATTACTTAACCTTAATGATGGACAGCTGGGATGGTGTTTTCCCGTATGTTGAAAATAGGCCGGGTGTGGTTATTGCTAGTCGCCCGAGGAATGCTTGATTGGCTTTCTAGCAGTTGAATCCATCAATCAATTAATGTTCTCTTAACCAGTTGGAGCCCGTCTGTTAGGGCGATAAGACTTCGATTATAGTGCATAGTCAATTTCAGATTGGTTCATAATTAGTAGCAGCCAATGCCTTATAATCACGACCTTATAATTCATTAAAGACATTATGATGGAAGTAATCGCAAATCCTCGGGCTCGCCAAGGCCGGAGGGTCTGATCGAGTCACATGTCGAGGGTTCAGTGTTCCCATTCCGGCCCTTTGGTGGGCTTCCGATCATCCCACCCATCGGTTTCACTCTCTCCTATTTATAGTTGGGAAGTCTTCTCGACCAGTTTCAACCCCTCGGTGCCCCTTTCCCCGTCAAATGTGCACCCTAGCTGTCCATGCGCGAGCCCAGTAACTCGTTGCTAGTCGAACCTGCTGTTCGATCGAACCCAACAGATTCCCCGCGGCCTTTGGAACATGATCAAACCGACGCCCATTCGAGCATCGATACCGACCACTCCTCGGCGCATATCTATGATAACAATGAGGCTAAGGACATGACTGACATGGCCTCGAACACCAGACAAGAGGAGATCCCGATCATAGGCCAGCGCCAAGGTGATGCGGGATCCGAAGATGGCGCTTACCGCTTGGTCACCTCGCCGCGGTTCAATCCGAACAACCGACCGGATCATGACACCGAAAGGTCTTCGGCATTTACAAATACCGAGGGTGTGTTTGACCATGCGTCTGCTCAACCTTTTGACGGCTTTTCAGATGCGACACACCCGAATGTTTCGACAAGACTAGACCATGACATCGATATCCCCGCCTCCATGCGAAATGCGCCCCGACAGACCGATGCAACGATGGAAAGAGCGGGGACTCGGTCAGACGGTCGTTATGGAGATAGCAACAACAGTGGCCATTATCTTCTTCCAGAGGATGATGGGATGGGTGCTTTGAGAAGCAGAATACACGCCATTCGAGACCTACACTCCAGCAGCGCTGCGAAAGCACGTATGGTCCACGAACTAATGACGGAGAATTATAATGCTGTTCGAGATTTTGATGGGGATGAACAGTCGCAAAGGGCGCAGTCACCATATGGTCTACGGAGCGCAGCGTATCCCGGTGTTACGCACTCTTGTGGGAGCCACCAACCCTTCGATCAACCGTCTCTACACCCAGCCCTTAAAGCTTCGGACGCTCCACAGGATATAATATACCATTTGACAGCAGAAGACTTGAAGCCGACTTTTTATCCTAAGGTGGAAACGGCCTATCCCCTGGACGATGCCGATGATGCCGATACCGAAGAACTCGAAGATGCCTCCCTAGGCTGTCAACATTATAAGAGAAACGTTAAGCTTCAATGCTACACTTGCAAGAAATGGTACCCCTGTCGATTTTGCCACGATAGTCTCGAAGATCACCATCTCGACCGACCCAAAACAGAAAATATGTTATGCATGCTGTGTGGACACCCCCAGCCTGCCGCCCAGGATTGCACAAAATGTGGCGTACAAGCTGCACTGTACTACTGCAGTACCTGCAAACTTTGGGATAACGACTGCAGCAAGAGCATATACCACTGCAATGACTGCGGGATCTGCCGCATTGGACAAGGCCTGGGAAAGGATTTCTTCCATTGCAAGGTGAGTTGTCAAGCAAAGGATCAAGAAATGGGAAATTGGTTTGAAGCTGACAGAACCTTAGAGGTGCAGTGTCTGTTTACCAATATCGATTGAAAATACTCACCGATGCATTGAGCGCTCAACCCAATGTGACTGTCCAATTTGTGGAGATTACATGTTTACGTCTCCCGAGACGGTGGTCTTCATGCGATGCGGCCATAGCATTCATCAGAAATGTCTCTCTGAGCACTCGAAATCTTCCTACCGTTGCCCGATATGCAGCAAAACAATCACCAACATGGAGTCCACGTTTCGGAATCTAGACCGCACGATTGAAAGCCAGCCGATGCCTGCCGAGTTCAAAGACACGAGCGCCATCATATATTGCAATGACTGCAGTGCGAAATCTGTCGTGAAGTATCATTGGTTGGGTCTCAAGTGTGATATGTAAGTCAACTTTGACATCCTTAGGCATTGAACCTGGCTGACGAGTGTTTAGGTGTGAATCTTACAACACCGCCCAAATTCGACTATTACATGGAGACGCCCTTGAGTCTTCTGAACAGGAAGTCGAGAGTGCCAATCTATCAAATTTGCAAGCCAGTTCCCCGGTCGATGCCGGTCAAGCCGGTTCACCAAGCTTGACACCGTCCCGGCTTAGTACTAGCCCTGTCCCTGGAGCTAGTCCGGAACAACGATCCAGTGCTCCCTTATCCGCTGAGCCGAGTGGGCAGTTCGCCTCTTATAGCCTTACCCGGGACCGAGCCGTTTCGCCCGTAATCAGCAACTACTTTGGCATCCCTCCCGAACGTGAATCAGAGAGACCAAAATCAGCGTCCATCTTTGGGAGACGATCTTCCAACGACGCCGAGAAAGACGACACCGGTGAGCTCCGTTTCTGGGGCACGAGATTCAAATACAAATATGGATTCCTCAGTCGAGATGAGACAGCCGACAGAACTTCGGAAGTCGATAGCGACGGGGGGAGAGAGGAGACCGATATATCCGAGGCAAGTGATACTGAAGATGACAAAGCCGTGGACGACGACGATGACGACGACGACGACGAGAGTATTGATATCTTTGGACACCGGTAACCGAGCAGATTGTACTTGATGGAAGCCTGCGTGCTGATAATCAGGCGCAAGAAAACCTCTCCTGCACGGATTCCTCACTCGATCCTTCAGATGGTCTCGAGGGCATTAACTGTCGTCCATCACCGGCCGGTGATGACCAGACATGAAATGGGGGAAAGTGAAAGCTTTCGAAAACATAACTTGCATCCAGCCCAAGGGCCGGCACACTTGGAACTACAATGATACCCACGGCCAGGAGAAGCGAGGCTGACAGGTTCAGCCCGAGATACTGCCTGTGTGGTGCTTATGTGTTCATGGACCATCCATCATTCTAGACTTATGGCATTGGCATGTAACTTTGGACGAATCCGTGGTCCATGTCGACAGGAACGCCTCTAGCGTCACCGCAGAGCTAAGCAAGACATTCTCACGACTTTATTCTTACAGACTCCCCTCATCTTCGGTTGATCTTGTTCCTCCAGGTCTCCACCTTTGTATAACGGGATCCCTCATATAAGGTTAAGGATGGCTTAAGTGGTTGCCTCATAAGTCAGACCGTCTGGGCCGTGGCTTGTTGGATTGGACAGATAGGATAAAATAAAATAAAAATAAGAATAACAAACCTAAAAACCAGACAACTGAAAAAGAGTATATATTGACCTAGTCCGGAGTACGAATGTGAATACTTTCTATACTGATCAAGTACATGCTGATCAACGCTTATCTAAGCGTCTCTCCGGTTGCGGGTTTTCCCTTTTCTTTCTCATTCTTTGGACCTTCGATTACCTTCTTCGGAGATTAGTCGGAAGGGAAGGGGAAGGTCGATCTCTGGTTGCGTTGATGGAACCCATATATCTACAATAGAAGACATTCCCGAGAAGAAAGAACCCGTTGGGGATCTTGTGTGGCCTTACTCTTACTTCCTACCTATCACTTTCCACCTCTTTCTTCTGAAACGAAGCACGGATCTCCCCGCCGACCCTATGATTCAATCCTCGTCCTCTTACTGAAGGAGTTGCCTGCGCCCCTTCATCCCCCACCACACATTCATGGATGCGAAGCTAGGTCACTAATATAGAAGAGACCCGTTCGTTCGTTTGATTGGAATTCGCCTACTCGATCTTCTCCCGCCCCCTGAACAATACGTATATTCTGGCTTTCGCGGTAGTGACACCATCGCGAACTTCCCCTCCTTTGTCCGAAACCCCTTACGCTGGGCGCCCGCCACAACAAGAAAGCACCTCCAGAACGCTAGACTATGATCCGTCGCAACTCAGACATTGAGATCCAGCTGCCCGATGCTGGTCCGGCCATCGCGACCGATCCCTTGACGGAACCAGACGTGGAAATGCTGTCGGATGAACCGACTCTGCCTCTCAGCCTACCAGTCCACCTAGCCGCCCGTTTCTCGCGCAAGTCGAGTGTCGCCCGGCGATCCTCTGCTGCATCCTCTCGTCGCAGCTCGATTTCATCCCTGCATTCCCATCATTCGAACGCGTCTTCCCATGGCGCGTCCCCTACCGACCACATCGCGCAACACCTCCGGCGGACCTCCATCTTGGAAAGCCGGAAAGCGAGGTTTGCTGACCGTGCCTTGCATGCCGAGAAGGTGAGGTTGCGCGCTGCCCTCACAAAGGCTGCTACGAAGAACCTACAGCGGGAAGAGAGAGCATTGGCGGCCCACCAAGCTCGGGAGCGATTACTGGCAGAGATTACTGCCAAGTGCGAGGAGGAAGTCCGTCGGGCGAAGCAGAAAGCCGAGGATAATCGGGAGAAAAAGGCAGCGGAACACGCTCGCCTGCGCCTGGAGATGGCGGAGAAGTTCGCCGAAGCCGAGAAGAGGCGTGTGCTTTACCACCAGAGCCACCGTCGTACCCGCACCAGTAGTCTGCCGGCTACCGAGGAGAAGAAGATGACCAAGGCGGTGACCAGGTCACTCACCCAGGATGCGGCCGCCAGGACGATCCAGAGAGTGTGGAGGGCGCACTACGCCAGGATGGTCATGGGGCAGTTCCGGGGTCTGAACTTGACGCTGGACCGAATCCGTGACATGTCATTTGAGGATGTAGGAGCTCTCCTTTCCGATGAAGGAGTCCTGGCCACCACCGCCCGGGTCCTCCAGCTTTGCGGGCTGCAGGATATGGAAAGCGGGACCATGGGCGGGAGGGGTGCCGTCCGGACATTCCTCAGCAGCTATTTGATTGTCACGCACCCCACCGAAGTTCTGAGTAGCAACGGCGAACAGGAGCAGGACCTGATCGCCAAGGCTCGCGAGTTGCTTGGAGCATTTGAGCAAGTCATGCCGTTGCTCACGTCCGGCCACTACCAATCCGTGGCCGTCTCGACCGAGCTCCAGACGCTTGGGGAGGCTTACAATGTCTTCTTTTCTGCTTTTCACGCCTGGAAGACTCATGACTCTAGCGTCTTGGTGGAGATCATGTTAGCGCAGTTCGTCGAACTGGAGCTCATCTGGCAAACGGTCAAAGATGACCGGGCCGGTGGCGCGGCCGATGATTATTGGCAAGGTATCCGACAGAACCAGATCCTGCTTTTGGCCCGGTTGAAACGGCTGGCCGGCTCCGACCGTGCGATGCAAATGGTCCGGGGCGCTCTGAAGAAAGCCAAGCGAGAGAAGAAGCGCAATGCTTCCAAACGGGCGATTCCACGATCCGCGGAAGTTGCCCCGGCGTCGACCGAGGCGCTGACCGACAGCGTGGCCTCGCCGATCAGCGAAACATTCAATAATGTGGATAGTGCTGCGTTGCAAGAGCTGGACCGACAGCGGATATCCCCACACGAGCGGTTCACCCGTATACTGACTGCTCTTCCGGAAAACAGAGCGTTGGTCCATGAACTTCTCATCAACAAGGAGTTCAAGCTCGAAGAAACGCAATACACGGAGCCACGCAAGCAGGTCATGTCGCACATATGCGACATGATGCGGAGGGATGTCGATGCTGGCATGGGGACCAATTGGACTGTGGCGATGGCCACTGTAATCCAGGATCGATTGCTACGCTCACTTCGCCCCGGGAATTCCCTCTACATCCTGATCAGCGAAGTACTTGATCCGAAGCTGGTGGAGAGCCAATGCAGGGCTGGCGCCTTTTCCTATGAGAGTTTCTACGATTTCATGAACACCATCCTCCCGAAGCTTTGCGCGCCTTACCGCGACCCCGTGCTCAAAGAGTTTGCCGAGGACCAATCCGGAGACGCCATCGACCGGCTGGCAAGGCTCATGGGGATTATTGACCTTCTGTCGCTGGATCACACGAACTTCATGATCCAGGTCGCTGCGCCCCAACTCATCCAGGAGGCGCCTGGCTACGAACAGAGGACATTCGAAAAGGGTCTCCAAGATGGATCGATGACCCTGGGGAAGAGCCGACGCTTTTGGCGGACGCATCGCAAAATCATTGTGGACGAGTTGCGCAAACGGGACCCAGAAAATATCAACGGGGAGCCTCAACCGCCTGCGGCGAAGATCTATGCCCACGGCCTTGTGGATCTCGTCCTGAGCAATGCACCGGTGTCTGACGATCTCATCCCCGAGACCCTCGAGCTGGATCGCATGCGCTTGCGGCAGCTGCACGCGCAGGCATACCGGATTGTTGCCACGGCCTCCATTCTTCTGACCGCCAAGAACCTGCTCAAGAGGGATGTGCGGTCACACTGGAAGGCCGAGGCTGACCGGATATTATCCCTGGATTTCAACGATGTCCGACCCGACCGTATCCAGTCGATCTTGGAGTCCACCCATCCGATGCCACCGAGCGCGAGTGCTCAACTTGCGGCGACCATCCGGCGAGTTTTAGCGCCCGTTGCCGCGGCTTGTGCCGTGACCGACCCCTCCACGGCCGCGCAGGTTTCTGTCGAGGTGCCGAGTGAAGGGGCTAGGCAAGATCCAGCGTCGGCGGATCCGAGCAGCCATGCCGGCCCGAGTGCCTTTGCGGGGAACGCTTCCAGCTTCAATGACCCCGTTGCACGACTCATCCTGTCCCGTCTGCGCACGCATGTCCTGTCTCGACTCAACGCGTCGAGTGCCAGCGAACGGGTGCGAGCGACAACCACTGCCAGTCAGAGCTTGGCAGGAGCAGGGATGCCAGAATTCGTCAGTGAGGTTGGGAAGCTGACTGAGCAGTTGGAGAAAGTGCGCGAAGTAGACTGGCTCTGCCATGGCATGGTGTATGGGCGGGTGCTGGGTGATGGAGTTTCCCCGGCGCCTGGTGCGTGATGTGGTTGGTGGACTCTTAGGTACTTAGGGAGGCTTTTTAATTACTATACTAGCATATATCATGTTGGCTTATTGTTTATAACGGTGTTGTGTCTGTCTCTGATTGTTTGAAGATACAGCCAACGTATCGCGTGTATGGGATCAGGTTGTTTCAATTTGCGACGCCATTGAGTACTTCCGCTGAATAATGCCAATGGTAGTTTTGAGTTCCTTACAGCCAAAGCTGCATTTCTCCAATCGTCTCATCTGTAATATCACCACCTATAAGTATAGGTGAATGTACCTGCATGATGTCATCGTACCTTTCCTCATTACTCAGTTCCGCACCAGCTCCGGAATTTCTTTCCCCCTCCCACAACCCCACCAGATAGAGTGAGCACCGCAATTCTTTCAATTCAAGAGATAAGCGTCCAACAAGAAAAGAGCATATCTAGACAACCCTTATCCTCCCTTTTCTCTTCCTCTACTTCTTTCCCTCTCCAATTTCCCTAAGCGGAAGAAGACCAATCCACCACCATGGCACCAAGAACCAACTTAACCCTCTTATCAAACGTGACACCTCCCTCCCTCGAACGCGCCTGGCTAACAGCCCCGCACCCGACCCTCCCGATCATCGCAACCTGCAGCAGCGACAAGACCGTGCACGTGTACTCGCTCACGAACTTCCGTCTCCTGTCGACCATCTCCGGCGGACACAAGCGCAGCGTCCGGACCAGCGCGTGGAAACCGCACGTTAGCGGCGAGTCTGTGCTCGCTACGGGGAGTTTCGACGCGACGGTTGGGATCTGGAGACGGTGGGATGCGTATGGACAGGCTGGGGGTGACGGTGATGCTGGGTCGGAGACGCCCAATGGTGATGGAGATGATGGAGTGGAGAAGAAGCCCGAGGGAGCAGACGACGACGAAGAAGAATGGCGCTTCGCGGTCCTCCTCGACGGCCACGACAGCGAAGTCAAATCCGTGTCGTGGTCCCCGTCCGGGATGTTGCTTGCTACATGTTCGCGCGACAAGTCGATCTGGATCTGGGAGGACCTGGACGACGGGGACAACAATTTCGAGACGGTGGCTGTGATGCAGGAGCACGAGGGGGACGTGAAGTGCGTGGCGTGGCATCCTGCAGAGGAGTGTCTTGCGAGCGCTAGCTACGACGACACGATCCGGTTGTGGAGGGAGGATATCGACGATTGGGGCCAGGTGGCTTGTATTCGGGGGCATGAGGGGACGGTGTGGTTTTTGGACTGGGAGGCTGTGGAGAATGTGCCGCGGGGGGCGGACGATGCGCTGGCCGCGCAGTGGAAAGAGAGACACGCGCTGTCCGGGCCCCGTCTTGCTTCTTGCTCCGATGACCGCACGGTCCGTATCTGGCGCCGCCAGCCGAAAGAATCGCAGCAGCAAGCTCCGTTCGGCGGGACGGGCGTGCCTAGCATTCTGCGCCCGACGGGGACAGACGAGACGTGGGAGGCGGACACGGTGCTTCCGCGGATGCACGATCTCTCTGTGTACGCCGTGGCGTGGAGCAAGCGGACTGGTCTGTTGGCGTCGGCTGGCGCGGACGGCCGTATCGTCGTCTACGAAGAGCGGTTTGTGACTGATGCGCCGACATCCGATGATGCCGGTACTGCTCCCAGCGATGGAGTTGCCCCTGGGCCTCGCACGGAGTGGACGGCGATTGTGATCCAGGACGGCGCGCACGGCGTCTACGAGATCAACCATGTTGCGTGGGCGAAGCGCGCTGACCGAGGCCGTGCGGAGGGTCAAGATGAAGAGGTTTTGATTTCTACGGCTGATGATGGGAGCGTTAAGATTTGGGCATTGGGTGAATGAACCTAGAACACCAGGATATAGAAGTATCTGTTGAGTAACACGATTGATATGAGCTATATACGCAGGTCTATGGAGATTCATGCTTACCGCAGATAGAATGGGGTGGCTGTCTTCTTTTCTTATTCTACATTTATGGGATGGTGTTGGATTACTCTACTCAATCTCCGCCCGAGTGCATAGTATATAACCAAGAAGCGTTTGAAGGTTGTTGTTACGCAAGTCTCGAATCGTGCAAGATACGATGAGATGAGTGGGCGGGCCTACTCAATGCAAAATCCGACCCCGAAAATGAAGAAGGCTAAAATAAAAGTAATCGAGGCATGCAGCTAGTAAGCCTATGATTAATGACATGTACTATATAAAAATCATCCGCCGCCCCGCGAGCGTTGCCGAGAATGCTGTCTGTGAGCATCATCCTCGTCGCTGTCGTCGCCCACCGCGTAATGTTCCCTTTCGATCCCGGGGGAGTCGAGGTGGTCTAACTCGGCTTCGTCAAAGTCTCTCGCCTCGACATCGTGTCCCGAGCGTTTGTGTTGGAATCGCTCGAGGAAGGAGCTCCCGCTGATATCTTTGTGCCACACGCCCTTGTAGCCCTGGGGGTGCTGCCGGCTGCGCCAGATGAAGAATCCCCAGACCAAGACGCCGATGATCACGACTACGAGGGCCGCCTCGCCGGACTTGGCGTATGCCTTCCATTCTGTTTCCTTGATCTTCTCTTTCGCTTGTTCCTCAGCGGCCGTGCTGTTGGGATGGCCGCCGACGGAGGTCTGGGTCAGCTTCTCCCCGTCGATGCGCGAATCCGCGGGCTTGCCGCCGATGCTGGCGATGTCGACCTTCATGAACCGATCTAACATGTCCCGACTCTGCCGGGGGAGGTCGTAAGGAACCATGTGGCTGGCGTTGTAGAACAGCACGTAGGTGAGGTTCCGCGCGTACTGGTAAATGCCAGCTGGCTCGTCTTCGAAGGTCCAATCATGACGGGGCGCCCACACGCCGGACGAGGTCTCGAATCCGGTCCCGCCGTTCCAATGCATATTGTTGATCAGATGTTCCGTGCCGATGTGGTTGCAGATGAGGTCCTTATCGCCACTGAAGAGAAGGACGGGGATGCCGGACTCAAGGAGTCCGGGAAGGAGGTTCACGGCGGGCACGGAGTTTTCTGCCAGGAAGGTCCTGGAGACCGCGCCTGAGCATTCTTGCCAGCCCGACTTCTTGTCCGGATTGATATTCAGTGCTTGGACGACGTCTGAGCGCTGCAAGTAAGGCCCCACGTCCTCCAGATCGGTCGGCCAATTCATGCCGCAAGACTCCGCATCGTCACGGAGACGAACGTCATACATGTTGTAGCACTGCTGGTCAGAGTCCAGGGTCTTCCCAAGCAGCTCCGTCAGAACCGTTTCGCAGTCATCATAGTGGATCTTGTTCTTCTTGGCCTCCATGCGGGACTGACAAACGGAATCAAGGACTTCGAGGTTCTTTGCGACCCGACTGCCTTCTGTGATCAACCCTTCCTCGTACGCGAAGGTCAGGTAGGAAGGGTATTGCTCGGCGGGAGAAATCCACCCGTTTCCGATGAGGAGACCTTTGACATTCCATGGAGCGGAGGAGCGGGCATTTTTGTTGCGCTCTTGGATGGCCCTGGCGATATAAGGGATATGTTGACCGGCGTAAGACTCGCCCGACAAGTAAATCTGTCACGAAGTCAGAGATCGGTAGTATAGAGGGGAAGGTAGGAGGGAGGGCAGGATGACATACGTCGTCGCGTTCATACTCCGGAAACAGCTCAAAGAACGTGGTCAGGAAGGTGACGAAATGGGCGGCCATCTCATCCAACTCGTGGAGATAGGCGTTGGTGTTGGCATAGCTGAAACCCGTCCCGACGGGCTGATCGACAAACAGCAGGTTGGCGAACTCGTTCCACGAACCGTTGTTGTACGTCAGGGTATGGTTGTCCTCTAGTCGATACGGACCGACTTCCATCAACGCGCCATCCATCGAGCTGCACCCCGGGCCTCCATTCAACCAGATGACGGTGCGCTGACGATTGGCGATATGACGGTTCTGGAAATGCCAGAAGAAAAGGTCCCCGTTGTTCTCCGGATCTACCTCAATGTGCCTTCAGGCGTTCATGTCAGCGACGAGGTTCCGAGGACGGGGAGGGGCCATGTTGTTCTTACCCAGCATGCATCTTCAACAGGGGCCCTTCGGGGGCACCTGGCAGTGAGCGAACATAGTAGTCGGCCGCCGACTTAGCCGACTTGGCGGCGACCACGCTCGGGATTGACAAGAGGAGTAGTAATGACGCCGTCCAGGACAATAGGCCGGCCGAGGGAAAAGAGGATGTAGAGGTCTTTTGTTTCCGCGAAGCCCCGCGGAACGGTACGGGGAACATTTTCCTAACCATCACCACAATGCGGCCCAAGGAAGAGGCCGGAAGTAGAGTGTAAACGAAGGAGGTGAGGTAGGAGTCGGCGGAAGAGAAGGGAGGGTTGAAAGAGGAGAGAGAGTCGAGAAGGGGTCCTGGGAGATGCTCAAGGACACATTGATTATGTCGATCCTGGTCCAGAATTGTGCCGATCGGGAAGTGGATTTGAAACGCGACAGTCCGTGACTAAAGGGATAAACCAGATTGAATCAACCACGAGACAGCAATCAAGACAGTCAAGTCAGTCATGAGGAGAACTTCCCATCGAAGAGACTGCGAAGAAGAAGGAGAAGGAGAAGAGAGGAAAGAAACCCCTTGCGGACAATAAGGATGAATAAGGATGAATTAGTGATGGATCTCCCTAATTAATGATGGCGTGGCCCATGTACCGTGTACGGTATGGTCACCAGCCGAGATCTGTGAGGACTCTCGGCAATACTCCTGCAGACTGGGCGGTATTGTATTGAAATCGTCTCCTGAGGCGGCTCATCCTTGCCGATTCGGGGTATCTATAGCGCTTTTACGGACATCTTCATGGATGGGATTGATTGATCTAGGTCTTGCGGTGGATCTTCTTTGTTTTCTATTCAGGTCTCCTTTCATTCAGTATCATGACTCGAACAACTGGGATAGATCCGTGGCATACTGCAGCTTCCTCTAATGCCACGGAGACCATACGCACTCAATCTGCGATATCACTAGAACAGATCGTCAATGCTCTTTTCGGCGTCCTTTTTGATCAGATCCACCATCCCCTAGAGCTTGTCAGCGAGTGTTCATGACCCAATACGGAGATCTAGCAAAACACACCGTTGGCATGATGGGCTGTCCATCGTCTCCCCGGACATAGCGGAACGGCATCTCGGTGCGTTCATGCTCGTTGATGTGGATCTCAGGATAATCGACATATTGGATTTCCTCGAGGGGCACTATAGCTTGTCAGTCGCAACCATAAAAGTTTGAATTGGACACTCTGGGACCTTTTTCATGGACCACCATGCGCGTCACTCGCACGGCGGTGTCGGTCGTCATCTGTTTGGGGCCTAATCGCCTTCCTGCGTAGCCCTTTTTCCGCAATTCCGATGTGCGGTCTAAGATGTACTCCAGTCAATGATTGCACTGCAATTGGAAACATGCGCCTGCGTGATACTTACCGCGGGGAGGATCGTCGCCTTCAAACAGTCAGATCAGTTTTTTATATGTAAGCGTCAAGGGCTGAGGTTACATACCAAGAATGCCTCCGAACAGAAACACCTCGAAGTTATCCCCATCCGCAGGGCTCAGCTCAGTGTCTGCGGACGGGTCCAGCAGGCAGACCTTGGACTTACGGTCCGCAAAAATCTCCTCGACACTACGGTGTTCGATCCCAAATCCTTGGGTCGCCGCCAGGTCGGCCGGCACCTGCAAGGAAGACGGAACGGAGCTGAGAAGAAACCGGCTACCAGAGGCGTGGGCCTCGCGAGCAATACACCCATATTCCAGGGCCGACCAGATACCCAACTCGGGATCCAGGTGCTCGACCACGATGGTCACGGGCTCCTGAGCAACCATGACGCAATGGGGGTTGAACTGAATGGAGGAACAATACAGAGAGCCTTTTACAGGTAAATCAATATCCACCCAAATCACAAGTCAATCTAAACTATGATTCCAATGGTGCTGTTAGATTGTTGGGAGACCTGATATAACCCGAGGGAAAGACTTCCTGGGTAGGTCCCACGAGGAAGAAAAAAATGGCTAAAAAAGAAGAAGAAAAAGAAAGACCAACCGACTTGATAATTCTCAATACCGGTCCCTAGCAATAAGAAACGAGCAATAGACAGAGAAATAAAGGGGGGAGGGCTTCAAATCAACCGTCAAGAATTTGAAGCTTCAAGGTTTCAAGACGAAGTGATTTTATACAATGTTGGAGACTTGAATATGATGTGTGACGGATGGAGTTTTAGATGCGGTATCAGACCGTACGTGTATTGGACCCGGTCATATATGTTTCATGCGTATCAGATCTAACAGGGAATCAGAATACAGAGAATTGGTAAGAGGAAAACCAACCAGTAATTAATATAGGATTCGTAGTATCCATAATTCCTGCATATCGACTAAAAAGGATAGAATACAATACAGGTCGGTAATGAAAGTATAATTACCGTATTCTATCATGCGTCACTCCTCTTACGTACCAATAGTTACAGATCATGAGCCCAACTTCGCCTTCTTCTCTTCTTCCTCTTGCAACCTCATTCTTTTCTCGAATCATCATTTGCTATTTACCTAGTACTATCTCCACAAAATATCCAGCTGTGAACGGTCTCTGGTTGAAGGCTGTGATCCTATTGCTGTATTACCCTCGGATATCTTGACTGGTGCCCCTCGCCCTTGGTGGGGTTCTCTGACGACACCCAATTTCAACCTCTCCCCGCCTTGTCTATTACTATTATTATTGTTATTATTATCACATCAAGTGGGACTACAACCTCTCGATCTCCCTTGGTCTTTCTAGCACCCTTTTGTTTTCTCATATCCTATTTCTTGGCTTCTCCCATTACACGCTCTCGTCAATACTGCCGCTTGACGACTACTCGCAATGAATCCTCACCAGCAAAATAAAGTTGACACCAGCGTACGTTCTGTCCTGATCATGGTCTTCGCCTCGAACCACCTGGATTAACATCAGACCAATACGTCTAGTCTCTGAGCCCAGATGAGCAACGGCTCCTGCGCATGTATGGCAAGATGCCGAACAAGAAGGACCTCCTTCAGAACAAGTTGAAGGTGGGTGATCCGCCTCCTCCATCCTCCACTTCTCTAACATACGTTGGTCATTAGGAGCGTAAATACTTCGACTCCGGCGATTATGCCTTGAGCAAAGCCGGCAAAGCCTCCGACGTCGGCGTCACCAACATCGGTTCCCAGCATCCTGTCCCCGAGAACATCCCTCATTTGACCGCCACCTCGCCCGGTGCCAACAACCCCGCTGCGGCCAGCAATGGTTCGTGTACCAGTGCCCAAGGACAGCAGATCCCTGGCAGCATTAGCGGTCATCCGGGCTCCGTGGGATTCCAGAGCAGAAGCCCCGCCAAGGAGGGCAGCTATTTGCAGCGTGAGACGAGCGCCGAAGGATTTGAGAGCGATAACAAGGACAAGGACGCAGAGGATCCCAGTGTGAGCCCGCCGCCTGCTCGTGGTGGCGTTCCCATTCGACGATAGCGAGTCCAGGAGAACCCTCCCAAAATAACCTTCTCCTATCTTCATTTGGTCGTGTGTTTTCGTTTTCTTCATTGTGGGAGTCTTTTTCTTTTCTCTTCTCTTCTATTGTGTTTCTTCTCTTCTATCTCGTTTTTTCTATCTCGCTTTTCCATTCGATCTGTGAATTTGTCTTGCCGCTTCATCCGGTGGTTAGTGGCGTCCAAACAGCCCGGCGCTCTGAATCTATCTCTTCCTTTCTTATTCCGGGGAAGGTGTTCTGCAGGACGGAGCAAACCAAGATAACAACCGAGATCAACTGCTTGCGCTTGACAACAATCCAAGCGATTCCGAGCCGCTTCTGGGCTGAACCAAACCATCAATCCTTTAGCCAAGTCTGTCTTGAGTCAGATCATGTGTTTATGCTTATTTCCATATGTTGTGGTTATGTAGTTTCTCTTCCTTTACCTTCTGTGGTCATATTCAAGTCCTCTATCGTTTTTCATCAAGATTCCATCATCTCCCAGAATGCCTTTTATGGGAAAAAAACACGTCAATTATCTCGAACCGTGCAAACCGTCTCTTTCTTTGTTTTATAGTCACGATCCAACTTGACTTTGACTTTAATGTGTGATGCCCCAATTCTTACGAGCTTGCAATTTGACTTTATATATATTTATTTACCTATTGTTCATGGTTTATGATATGTGAATCTTGTATTTATGGAAGTACATTAACCACTACGTATATGCATTTACATATCTTAACTATCTTTCGTATGGCTTGAGTTTCGAAAATGGTGAGGGGAGGAGCTAGGCTAGGTGTATTGTACTTAGTTGATGATTGCCAGACGTTTACTCACGGAGGTTATGTATATCCTTCACTCAAACAAGCCCACATACATCACCAGGAGCGTTTTACAAAGCATAGCTACATCCACAGCAAAGGTGCAATTATTACCGACTTAGTATTGCGAATCCTCGTCCCCACCCCTCATTAATCCGGTATTAGATCCAAATACAACTAAATAGAAAGACAGCAATCACGAACGACTGGGTATTATAGTAACTGGCAGGCACGGATAGATGGATGCAAGGGCGTAGGCTGGTAAAGTAGATGGTAAACATCGGTATTGTAAATTGAACTCGGCAAAATCAATGTACGGCTAAGGGTATAACAGCGAGTTTGGGATCGCTGGATCAAATAAGTGGGGGTGAAAAAGGAAAGAAAAGGAAAAGTGAAAGACAGGCAAAGTGATGGATGTGTCCATCTGTCAAGTAAGTCATTGTAAACAAGCAAGAAAGCACAAAAAGGAGATTTTGATGTTAGACTTGGTCAAACTGGGGTTAAAGCGAGCATAAGGGAGTAGCCAGATGATGTAGGGTTGAATATATGGTCCGTTGATGCAGATCGTATCGTGATTAGATTATGGCACCTGGGATTCATATTTGTCTGGGGTTGGAGATGATAGACTGTCCTAACGTAGATTGTCCACGAGTCAATCCATTCGAGTGACGGGTAATCGACCGCACTGGTCTCCAAATGGCAGTCGATGGGAACGAGCTGGATTATAAGGCGTGTGGAGAGGTTGCCGGATGCCGGACGAGCGTAATGGCAGGACAAGAATTCGTGGACAGCAAAGGGTCGATACTGTGCTGGGTTCAGAGCGAGGGCACTGGAAGGTTATGATGATGCCTTGTTTACGATTGGCACACCGGCGTGAAGGCTGAGTATCCAACCAACCACTCGCAATGATAGGCAAATTGGCCCCACCAAGGGCATCTTCTCTGGCAGGCTAGACGGAGTATAGGGTGCCTTCCATCCTGAGCCATGGCGACAGTTTCGCGCAGCTGAGACACAGCTGGTGCCGCCATATAATAAAGGTCTTGCCACGGCGTTCAATCTGATTTCCAATGGCCAGCTAGGCCCGAATCCAGATCGTCGTTTTCACCGAGCCACAGCTCGACCGCATATAAAGCCATCGTGCAAGCGAGGTTGACCCAGCGCCAGAGGTTCCCCTCTCCACCTCCCTGGCTGCTCCACCATTCCCCACTGCCGCCCATTGCTTGCGATGTCGTCGCGAAATGCTGCATCAGGAGGCTCGTGTACACGGAGATGAGGATGGACGGAGCGAAGTAGCTCAGGAGGCCGAGCAGCTGACCGGCTGCATCAGAGTCATCGAGTGAAGCTTCCTGGGAAAGAGCGCGCGCGCCAGATTCTCGGACAGCCGGGATGATGCGAGTAGACGCATAGAGGACGCAGATACGGTATACGAGCGAGATGAGGACGGATGACGTCACGGCACTAAAGACCGCGGTGATCACATTGAACAGCGCGTGGATCATGGAGGGCAGCAGAGATAGGACATGCAACAGCGTGCCATAGGACGCCATGATGATTGGTGGCAGTGGAGGGAAATCCCCCGCTTGGGAAGGGGATGGGACCTGTTCTATCGGATGCGATGGCTTATAATCGGTGAAGATCTGGTAAAGACACAGCACGACGTATGCAAACAGTAGAGAACTCTCTACCGGATTGCCACGGCCGCTGCCAATGCCCCATGCGCAAAGAATCACCGCACATGTCACGGACACGCCAATCAGAGCAGCGTCCACATTGGAGATCTCGGGGAACTGCAGAACCCTCCACAGGAAGTATACCGAGCTCGAGATGACGGAGGCAGATAATACCAGGAGACCGATCTAATGAAAACATATGATTAGCTGGTTGAGCGCACGCAACGTGTTCATATTGTAATGGCCTGTACATACCATCCAACTATCACTGCGCCCACCGCGATTGACAAGCCAGCGAGTGATCTGTCCCGCAGCTTGAATGACCAACAAGCTGCAAAACCCCTCGACCAGCTGGAAGACCGGAGTCGACCATCTCAACAACTTATCCCAGTTCCCCAGCGTGACGGACTCCACCAACCCATCGGGACCAAACACCCAGTCCTGGATCGATGAATCGTGCGCTCTCTTCCCGCTAAACGTACGCTCCACCCACCCACTGTTGTTCTCCGCATCGACCGAAAAGCGGTTCAGCGACCAGATGAGGAGGATCGGGACCAAGACCCATTGCGTGGACTGAACGAGGAACACGAAGGAGGAGCGGAACCATGAGCGCGTCGGCGTGGTGAGTTTCAGGACGGACAGCAGAAAATAGAAGGTCGCTAGCGATAGTGAAAAGGCCAGACCGCATGTCTTTCCACCCACATCAAAGGCCAAAGGGATGGAAGAAACGGTGACGGTCAGAAAAAGGGCCGAGGAAAGGGCCCGTAAGAGCCACATTGGGCGATATGAGCGCGGAAAAGCTGGGCACGGAGAAGACGCGAGAGAACTTCGTAGAGAATCGGGCGGCGCAGCAGAAAACGGCCAAGATGGTCGTGGGAGGTTCAAGAGAGATCGATCGGTGAAGAAAACAGGGTTGACTCAATAAGGATAATCAGGGCGCATGGGAAGTCCAGGTCGGTAGGTAAGAAGGAAGATAAAAAGTAGACAGGAAAACCAACTTCTGTTGTGGAGAAAAGAGGGTGGGGGTGAAATATGAAAATTTAATAGAGCTTTGACTTGCTCTGCCGCTTCTTAGACTTTGAATTTGTTGAAAATTTCGTGTCTTGGAGGGGGAGGATGGAAGGGGAAGAAGAGAAGAGTGAGTTGAGATCTTATCTCAGTCTGTCTTTCTCTCTTTTCAGCGGTGGGACGCGATGCGATTTTCACGTGTTCTCTACTCTCACAGGCTATTCTTTGTCGATCAGAACCCCGATCAACAGTTCAGGTCGACCTCAACTGGAATGACCAAGTTACAGGAACAACAGTGGACCAGACCAAATAAACACAATGACATCAAGGAATAAAACAGGGTCTCAAGGAAGAAGGGAATGGATCAGGAACGTCCAAAGGTGGCTACTTTTCTTGACCCTATCCTCTTCTTTTGCCCTTTCTACTTGATACATGATTTGATTACTGCTATATATCATGGTCATCATTGAAACCCCTCATCGTCATTCCACAGCCATTGTTTTGGTCCACAATAAACAAATCCGAGGCGGTGAAACACGTCGGTTCCAGAGGTCAACATGCGGTCAGCCTTGACTTACGCGATTCCTATTGATCTCTATATATACGCCACACTACTGCTTTGAACTTGGATAATGGATGTCTTCCTACCACTCTATCGATTGTAGTTAGGGTGTCTTGGCGACGGATGAGCCTTGCACCAGCCATTGCGCAAGAGGCTGACAACGGTGGCAAAGACCGTGATTCCACTCGAACGCGTCCAACACTCCTATCCCTCAGAGGAATCACACTACCTAGTACACTCGAACAAGACAAGGAAATAAGCAGGACTATCGATTAGCTTCAAATCCGGAGCCCTTTCTTCTACTGACCCTAACAGTAAAAAGTCCCAGAAGCATCAGCTATGCCGATGATGGATGTCCCTGGTTGCGGCCGCGTCGGCGAGTATGCATATGTACTCGCGGACCAGTGATCGTCCGATGTGTTGTGGCTGAATCGTAGATCGTGAGTGCGCCAGAAGATTGAGCTATCTTTGGCAGCCTTGCTCGAGATTGCTCCACGGACGTGCAGGGAATGCCCCACGCTGGAGATCTTGAACAGACTTTGCAATCGAGATTGGGCACGTGTTTCTCCAGCTTTTCGAAAAGGAAGGGGAAAATGATCGTCCAAGGAAATCCTCAATGGCGAATGTTCAGCGCGCTAATGTCTTCAATGCTCCCCGTTCCATCACCAGATGTCTTTGCTTCTTTTGCATCGGGATGGAGATCGGAAACATCTTCCCGCTCGCCCAAAGCGCGCTGGATCAGTTTCGCCTTGATTATAGCACCTTTCAAGCGTTCATCCACATCTGTGACCGCTTCTTCTGTGTTCTGCATGGGCAAGGACGCAGGGTCGACCAGTTCGAGGAGCGTGTCGATATTTTTAGCTAGTCTTGAACTGGGCGGGAAGTTCGCCATGCTCGCGCAGACAGAGGGATCGAGTGAAATCGCATCCTCCTGTCCACCGGCCGGCGTAGATCGAGTTTGTGTCTCCGTGGTCTTGTGGTCCGGTTTGCCCTTCTTCGATTCCGCGAGTCGTTGAGCCCAGACGAGGGCTTTGCCATAGAGTCTTCCCAGCTCGACGAATTTTTCGAAGCCCTTTTCGACCGCAAAGACACTACCCTCCGTGTACCCTGTTTGAGCCCCGTCCACGGAGCCCAGATCATATCCTTCTTTGTAGAATTGTTCCTCCAAGTCGAGGAGACTTTCAAGTAGATTACTGTCCATGACCGGAGAGTTTCGACGTAGATCACGGCTGTCAATGGAGGGGGAGAGGAGAAGAAATCAAATCGTTTGCTCGGAGAGATCTATCTCATGACACAAAGACGAGCCTGTACTATGCAATGAGGCTGGAGGAAGATCGGGGTGATCGTGGGGGAGAGTAGAAATCCATGCGGACGTAGCGTTGAAGCGGGACCGCCGAGCGATGAATCATCCGGGCCTTTTGTTAAGGAACTCAATAGTAAAAAAAAGACACTCCGCACCCAACCATCTTCCTGCCCCTCCATAACCCCGCCATCTCGAATCGACCACCATGGCTTCCGAACAGAAGATCCTGCCCAAGGATGGCGAGCGCAATGTTCTCGTGACCAGTGCTCTGCCATACGTCAACAACGTCCCCCATTTGGGCAACATCGTCGGATCGGTTCTCAGTGCCGATGTTTTCGCCAGGTGGGCTGCGACCGTTCCTGATCGCAGAGTGCGGTATGCTAACGGACCATCTTCAATAGGTATCACAAGGCCTGTGGGCGACGGACATTGTATATCTGCGGTACGGATGAGTACGGAACGGCGACGGAGACGAAAGCCTTGGAGGAGAAGATGAGCCCGGAGGAGCTGTGTTCCAAATACAACAAAATCCACCAGGAGGTCTACGAGTGGTTCAACATCGGGTTTGACCATTTCGGACGCACGCCTACGGCGAAGCACACGGAGATCTCGCAGGCGCTCTTCAAGCGGCTCTACGACAATGGCTACCTAACGGAGAAGACTGCGGAGCAGCCTTTCTGCGAAGCCCACGGGTCCTTCTTGGCCGACCGTTACGTGGAGGGCGAGTGCCCCCGTTGCCATTACGATGACGCCCGTGGTGACCAGTGCGACAAGTGCGGTCATCTTCTCGATCCCTTTGATCTCATCAAGCCGAGGTGCAAGCTGGATGGTGCGACCCCGGTTCGCCGCGAGACGAAACATATCCACCTCCTCCTTGACAAGTTACAGCCGGAAATTGACAAGTTCTTCCGCGAGTCATCCGAAAAGGGCAACTGGCCCAAGAACTCGCGGGTCATCACCGAGTCGTGGTTGAAGGAGGGTCTCAGGGACCGAGGCATCACCAGAGATCTCAAGTGGGGCGTCCCGGTTCCTTTGCCTGACTTCGAGAACAAGGTTCTTTATGTGTGGTTTGAGGCCTGTATCGGATACCCGTCGATCACGGCGAACTACACGCCTGATTGGGAACTCTGGTGGCGTAACCCGGAGAATGTCCAGTTGTACCAGTTCCTGGGCAAGGACAATGTGCCTTTCCACAGTGTCATCTTCCCCGGCTGCCAAATCGGGTCCGAGGAGAAGTGGACTAAGCTCCACCATCTCAGCACGACCGAGTATCTGAACTACGAGGGCGGCAAGTTCAGCAAGTCCCGCGGGGTTGGTGTCTTCGGAAACAACGCCAGAGAGACGGGCGTGTCTCCCGACGTGTGGCGGTACTTCCTTCTGAAAAACCGTCCCGAGACCGGCGACACCCAATTCGAGTGGCGTCCGTTCGTCGAGGCTAACAACAGCGAGCTGCTGGCCAAACTGGGCAACCTGGTGAACCGCGTGGTGAAGCTCGTGACCGCTTCCTACGGCTCGACCATCCCCGAATTCACCGTCCCCGAGAGCTTCCAGCCCAACCTCGACGACATCACCACCCACCTCCGCCAGTACATCGAAGAGATGGAAAGCGTGCACCTGCGCGCGGGCGTCAACACCGCGATGAAACTCGCGGAGGACGGCAACCTCCTGATCCAGGCCAACCGCCTGGACAACTCGCTCATCGCCAACGAGCCCGAACGCGCCGCGGCCGTCGTCGGCACCGTGCTCAACCTCATCTACCTCCTCGCCAGCGTCTTCTCCCCTTACCTCCCCGCCACCTCCAAGGCCATCAACGAGCAGCTCAACGCGCCGTTCGCCTACATCCCGACCCTCGACGACATCAAGGACGGCTGGAAGCCGCAGGCCCTCAAGCCGGGCCACAAGATCGGCAAGGCCAAGTACCTGTTCTCGCGCATCGACCCCAAGAAGGCCGAGGAATGGCGCGAGCTGTTCGGCGGCTCCCAGGCCGACCGGATCAAGAAGGCGGAAGAGACCGCCCGGAAGAAGGCCGCCAAGCAGAAGAAGAAGGACAAGAAGGCCAACAAGGGCGCCGACGCAGCCGCATCGTCGACCGGCACTTCCACCGAGGTCCCGACCCCGACCCCGAGCGACGAAGCGATCAAGAACGTCACCGACGGTGTTGCTCAAGTCACTCTCCCGAAGGACTAGACAGCTACACAGTTGGGAAAGATGAACCTTGGGGGCCGGAGATCTACTAGACCCGATACCAGAGCGATGTGATGACTTATTTTATTTTCTTCTCTTTTCTTTTCTCTTCTCATATTTCGGTTATCCTATTTTGTTGTGTTGTTTTTTGGTATTCTTTGGATTACGGTTGTTTATGTTATGCATACAAGGGGCGGGCATGAGATACGACCGACGTAGGTGCGATAGACCGATAAATGAAGTTACAAGTGACGATTATGCCTTATCCAGGGTTCATCATCGTATTGTCAAGAACGTACTTAACAGAAGAACCTGACAAAGATAACAGTTTAGAAATACTGCACATACAACAGCTACTCCAGACCCTGCATCGTTGATTCTAATCTAACATTGGAGAAAGGAAACAACCCGAAGAAGTTGACTGATTCATGAGCTACTACCTACTTTCTCTATTGATAACAGTGGTTCAGATTTGCCGTGTTCCAAGTATTTGTTCTTGACTTGGGAAATATCCATCATTCTCAGTATTTTCCCCCTCCTCGTTCCCATCCATAGGCTTGCAGAAACATAGAGACTCCGGTTACAAACGAATTCGCTCATATGCATTCCCAAGGTGATAGATAATATGTATTACAAAAGACAAGTCAAGTTCATGAGAAGGAAGCCCCATTCACAGTGGGCACGGTGAAATAGAGTGGAAGTCCCATCTTGATCAGTTTTAAAAAGACCGTTCTCATAAATTTGTCAAATTCGTGTTGAATTGGGTGAAAAGCTTCCCCCGTCACAAAGCCCATACCGTCCATTTCTGCGCCAGTGTTTTGAATTTCCCCCATCTGCTTGGTGTAATCTACCTCTTTCGGGTGCCTGGTCGGGGCTTCACTTCCTCCTGGGCCACGGGGTGGAGCATCACCTTGTTGGGCAGTTGCGGGGTGTTGGCGGAGTAGCCCTTGCTCCAGTCGTAGCTCACGGCGTAGGCGAAAATGCTGCCAGTGCGGTTGAAGGCGGTGGCGGAGATGGTGTCCCCGACGGAGGGGTAACCCTTCAGACGGTGCTTCGCGTCCTTGTCCCAGAAGTGGAAGGTGCCGTCGCTGCCGGATGTGCTGAAGGTGCCGTGGACGGGGTGGAAGGAGATGGCGTTGACGGAGTAGATGTTGTTGATGTCGCGTTGGTTTGCGGGGTCTCGCGGTGGCATTTGAAGCTGAAGTTCGAGCTGGAGTCTTTCTCCTCGACGTATTGGATCGCACAGCGGCCCTCGATGCTGCCGACGGCAAAGCCCGTGGCGTCAGCGAAGCAGCTGACTACCCGCGTCTGCCACTTGAGGGGGGACTGCATGGTCTTGTAGAATTTGGTCGGGTTATCGAGGTTGATGATGTTGATGTACCGGTCCGCGGTTCCGACCACTAACAACTTATTCTTCACGTCCATGGTGTACACGCGCTCCTGGCATTCTACCGTCGCGATGGGGGTCGACTGTCGCAGATCCCAGTACTTGACCGTCTTGTCCCACGAGCCGGTGATGAGAAGGGGGCTGTTTCCGGCCGGGTTGGGGATCATGTCGCAGCATCTGATGGGGGCATCGTGAGCGGCAACCTGCACGGGCGCGGTCGCGCCGGCGCCGAGGTCGAGCATGCGGGCGGCCTTGTCGGCGCCAACTCCTACCACTTTCGTGCCATCCTAGAGAGCGAGACGATCAGCAACCCGGGTCAAGCCGGAGCAAGGCGACTGACTGAAAGGTGGACAGCGCATCACATTATGGGGGATGAACTCACCGGAGACCAACAGCAGTTGAGGACAGGAGCCTCATGCTCGAACAGCGCCTTCCCTTCACTCTGACCTTGGTCGTTGATTTCATAGATGCGAACTTTCTTATCCCACGAGGCGACGGCGAGATGATCACTGGCGGGGGAGAATCGGAGGTCGGAGATGCTATCATCGGGAGGCGTGTTGAGGGCGACATCTTTGGAGATGTCGCCGGTGGTGTTCGTCTGACCGGCTGTCGTGGACGCGGCGCCGACGGAGCCGAAGAGACCGGACATTGAAATGGAAGCTCTTGGGCTATCTGTGACGGTGGTTGGCTAGAAGACGCAACAGCCGGGAGGGATATGATAAGGTGGGATTCAGGGCGAATCCGAGAGGAAAAAATGAGGCGGGAAAAAGGCAACTGGTAGGGGAGAAGGAAGGGGGAAAGAGGAAGCGAAATACGAAAGGGGAATGATTGGATTGAAGGGAACACTCGCTCGGACAGAACGAGAGACGCGAGAAGTGAAGGGATTCCCAGCGACAGCGAGAGAAAGGCACGCGGCTCGAGAAATGCAGGCACCACTTGGAGCCTCAGCACATTTTAGCACATTTATTATGAACTCTCTATCCTATCTTGGCTCTGAAACCCTTAGGATTCAGGCATCAACCCTCACCGCTTGCAAACCAGACAAACCAGACAAACACCATCATCTCCATCAGTGCCTGTCTCGAGGTCTGCTTATCGATTCCATACAGAGTGTTTTGTCTATAAAGAAGTGATCTTGGCTATGAAGGGTTATGAACAGATATAAATGAATAATACATAACTACTGATAAAATAAATAAAAAAGGCCATCCTCCATCCATCAACCCCTTTGACCATGGTCGGTTAATAATTCTCTACACATAGTATCACACCACGAACAGGCCATTTTGAGGGGTTCCTCACACGGGAGGGTCGATTGCAGGAGAGCGGACATGACATGGTCTGATAGGAGAGAGCAGGGATCGCACAAGCATCTCATGTATGGCATGACAGACATGACGTGTTCCCCAGTCACGTGTGGACATACATAGGTGCAAGGAGGGAGGGGCACGTGAGATGATGCCTTTGCACGCCAATCAGTGGGAGGAATTCCATCCAGGGCTATGATATCATCACTATCGTTCTATCTAACACAATCCTTCAATCAAAAAGGAAAAGAAGGAGAGTATAAGATTGACCGGAACCAGATAGCTTGAAAGCAATTTATTAGGGTTCTCAACATGTTAAATACTCCGTCATAGCAACCATGCTGGGTAGAGGTTGGTATGATCTGATCCAGAGACGGAAGCCCCAAGGTGGATCCGGGTGGGAATGCGGGGTGCAGCGTTAGTGAGTGCCACTGAGTGGGCCGCCTAGAAGCAAGTTCCCCATTGTACTTCTCCTAGTGCCAACAGGAAGCACCTCCTTCGACGTCAATCTTCTCGTGTGATCGGTTCGGTTCCCCATCCGGCTGTCCCGGATGGAATGTTTGCCTCTCAGACTAAACCCATCTTGGTCTGGACTAATGAGCTTCCTCCGATGTAGACCTGTAGCTGGAGAAGTGACATGGGGTTGAAACATTTGGTGATGTCAACTTGTCAATTCGATGTGATGTGAATGCGGAGATCCCACCCTACCTACCCTCCATCACGGTGCCTCTCCAGTGAGACAAGGCGGATCACCCAATGCGTCCTTTCCGGAAGTATTACATCGGTTGGATGATCGCAGTCTGGCCTTGTCCAATCAACAAAATGGTCCATGCATGAGGTCTCAACCCCGCCCTAGGTACGTTTGTCCTATATGAACATCAGGAGGTGTTGAACTGTATACTTTTATGGGTTGATGGAGATGGATTCAATCAATATAGTAGACAGATGACTTGATTCTTGAGCAAATCTAAATACCTAGTTAGTAAACCTCAGAGATGTAGCAGATCTAGTGGTAACAATAGACAGTGACAGTGGTAGAGTGATGATAGTAGGTAAGGAAGCAGAGGTGGTACCGCGCATGGAATGATTATTGAACCATTGATGGATGGACTGGTTGTCCCATTCAGACCAGGTCACCTGCCCACCCCCTTCCCCTCCTCTCTTCTCCTCCTCCTCCTCCTCCTCTTCTTCTTCTTCTTCTTCTTCTTTTTCTTCTTCTTCTCTCCTCTCTTCTCTTCCTCTTCATCATTCTCTTCATCTTCATTTCACTTCTCTACTTCTGAATCCATCTCCATTCGTACCACCACTTGCTATCCATCACTGTCTAAACCAGTAAGCTTCATCTACCATCTCCTGTCCTGTATTGTCTTCATCACCATCTACCTATCTATCTCTCACCTAGCTCTCTGACATCAACCCCTTTCCTCTATCCTTCCATCTATCTATCTCTTTCTGGTTCTATCTCGGTCTATCATTCATCTCCTAGTTGCTGTAGTACTCACATCTTGAACGCAGACCCATCAACTCATCCAACCATGTCTGCTGAACTCACAAAAGTCGATTCCGCCATCGCTGGCTTGTCGATATCCCCCAAGGACGAAAAAGCCCCAGACAAGGTAGAAAAGAAGTCTCATCGACGTACCTCTTCGGCTGCCGCGGGGGGTATCTGGAACATCAAGGACTTAGGTTAGTCCATTCTTCTTGGCCAGCGAATCCCTACTAATGCGAGTCTGGCTTGTAGAAGAGAAGAAGATCGAGTTGACCTTGCCGATCGAGACACAAAAGACAGGATGGTAAGCTCACCTTCTCAATGGGTTGAAGGCACCTACTGACGGCCCAATTCCAGGAAGCTCAACACATCTCCCAGCACAATTGAGGACAGGGACATTCTCAAACTGTATCTTGTCAACCCGCCAGTCAAGAAGATCGACCTGCACTTCCCGTTAGGGCTGTCCGTAGTGGCTCGTAACATGAAAGGTGTCACCGTCAAAGACGCGCTGGACGCGATCTACAAGCAATACAAGAAGAAGGTATGCCTTAGCCCATAGCCCGTTGTCTTCTAATTGATCATCACTAACACGCTTCCAACAGGCCGATGACGAAATGGAAAAGCCCTACCTCGCTGGTTTCGAGTGGGACAAGGATGAGTCCTGGACAAGCCTGATCGTTCATCAGACCAAGCAAGGTCCGCCTCAGCAGACGAGCAGCAAGAAGTCCAAGAAGAAGAAGAGTGACGCATAGAAGCAGCGCTTCCTCTCACTGGCATCCGAGATATCGGACTATCGCTTTCAAGCTGTCATTACTTTATTCATACGCCTGACTATGCCTTTCCTACCTGGCTACGGCCTTACGTCAGGGGAAGCATAGCATGGAGCGGATGCTGGTGTTGTTTTCGTCTTGCCTGTCATTTCTTCTCCGGAGTTTTTCTGTTCTTTTCAGTTCTACCACCTTCTGGCCGGTTCGAACAGAACGCAGGCTCTTCTGCAGTCATCTGTTCCTGGTTTATCCCACTAGTATCCTGGAGGTTCACTTGTCAGTGGTGGACTCTATCTTCCAGGTGTATTTCCACTCACTCTAATATGTACCCAGCATTCAAGAAACCACATTCCAATATGGTAACCGTACCTAGTATCAAGCATGTAGATACTCTGGGGCCAATATAGTTCCATCGAACCTATCAACAAAGAGGTAGGCAATAAATGCAAGGGATTGTCCTGTACAGAATTCTACACTATTCAGATCAAGCGGGCGTGTTGACTACATAATTCACATAATTCATACATGGCCCCGTGCCCCCGCCCCCATAGTTCAAAAATCTCCAGTCACAGACCACTCGAACACCCCCATCAACTAATAATCACAACCTCCCCCTCCCCCCCTCCCCAAACAAAACCAACACAATCTCATCCAAGATCGTAAACACCAAATGCGTATTCAACCGGCGGTTATTCAACGTCGCGAAGATCCTCCTCGCAGCGCCCTGCGCATTCGCCCGTCCAACAACATTCCCCGCCATCTCCGGCACAAGCGTCGCCAGCACGAGGCTCGCTTCCGTGCGGCTCTTGAGACGCTCGGAGACACTGCGGGTCTTATTCTCCCGCAGCAGGCCGTCTGGCCAGAGGGTGTCTTTTGCGAGGGAGATGTAGCGGAGGAGGGAGTCGTCTTGGATGAGGAGGCGGGCGCCGTCGCGGACTTTGCGCTCGATGGTGCCGCCTAGGAGTTGGTGGAGGACGACAACTACGGCGCGGCCGCGGAGCCAGTTGTTGCCTTTGTTGAGGTCGAAGGTTTCGAGGAAGAGGTCGCAGATGGGTTTGATGAAGGGTTCGAGTTCGCGGTCTTCGAAGGCGCTGAGCTCTGCTTCGGCTTCGGCGGCTGTGACGGCGTCTTCGGTGGTGAAGCCCGAGGTGGAAGGGACGGTGGTGGTTGTGGTTGTGGTTGCGGTGGGGATGGGGTTTTGGTGGCTAGTGGCGGCGGATATGAGATTTTGTCCCGCCGTGGAGAGCTGATCGAGGACACCGAAGTTGCCGAGAAAGTCGTCCATGCCGTCTGCGACGGAGTTGTAGATTCGGGTTACGAGATCTTTGGTGTCGCCTTCGCGAGGGGCTGTCTCGTCGCGTGGGATGATGGCCCGTTGGGAGAGGAAAGCACGGAGATCACGACTCCGGCATACTTCGGGTAGAAGCAGTAGCTTTTGTACGTAGGCTTCTAGCCCCTGTCGTCGTTTCTGGAGGAACTCCTTCTGCAGTTTCATCACTACCCGCCGGCGGGGAAATTCGAGGTGACGGACGGACGGATATCGCATGCGCAGCTTTTGGTGGAGTTCGTGGAACTCGCTGTACCGGCGGGCTACCGCCCAGGAGGCAGCGGGCATCTGCTCTCCAGCGTCTCGGTGCACTTCAACCACATCTAAAGGGAGAAAATTAGTCGGCCGTAAATCGAAGATTCAGGGGGAAGTCACGTACACATGGCAAACTCCCGGCCGTCCTCCTCCTTGCCCACCACGATGGATTGGATTCGAATAGACGACCGTCCGTACAAGCTGTTGTCACTCTCCTGGATAATGTACTGCTGGCGTTGCATTTCTTTGCGATGGATTTCCCGCTGGATGCTGGCCTTTGACTTCCGGAGAATCCTCAGTTCCGCTGTATTGTTCGTGAGCTCCGCCTTTCGAGTCAGCGTGTCCACTACCGCATCCTGGGATCCAAGCTTTTCGATCTCCACATTAAGTGCTTCTACGGCCTCCGTCAAGCCAAGGTCGCCAGGGGCCGCTTCGTGTACTTCGTCAGCCGGGTCCCTGTCGCCGATACCGACGGGTTCTTCGTATTCATCCTCGATGAACTTCTGCTGGTCTGCGAAGAGATCGTCGTCGAATACACCAAGACGCGATTGGTGATCGACCAACCCTAGCGAGGCGATACTCGGCTTGGACTTATCGTCCATGCGAGCGCCAACGCGGGCCGACTCCCCTGAGCTGCGTGCAGACGTGGGATTGCGTTCATTGCCTGGGGACGTGGGTGCATTGCTGTCCCCCCCTTTCAAGTCTTCGATTCTCCCGTTTTTCGGGACGTTGACGATGATGTCGTTCAATGCAGCCTCCATGTTCTCGATGATTTGGTTCTGATTCGGGTCGTTTTCGCTACTCTGCAAGTCTCGATCGAGACTCTGTGTTGACGCCGCCAGGGGTTCAGCATCATAGTCGTCATCGAACAAGGGACCGGATCGATCTGAATCGAAAGAGCGTCGAGGCGATTCATCGTCGTCAAGGAGATTGCCCATGCTCCGTACATCACTTGACGAGACCGCCGCGCGCCGCAGGTCCTTAGATTTGGTGACGGGTTGCGAGCGCGTGCGACTCATCAAGGGAGGTAGCGGCCGTCTTTCAGGCACCTCCGTGGGAACTGGGGGCCCATCCTGGGAGGCTGCGGATGGAAGTGATGACGAATAGGACACATGGTCGGACGCGAGGTATTTATAGTATAGGTCTGACTGTTTGAATTTGGGATAGTAGACTCCCTGGAGCTCCTCCAGTACTGCAGACTGGGTGGTCAAGACCACGGTACGAGCCTTGCGATACTGGTCCGACGTGGCTCGGCTCCCTGCGCTGAGAAATGCCCGCACTGTTCGGCGGGATTCCTCCGAGACCTTGAGTTCTGCCTGTGAGAGATAGGTTTCGCTTATGAGGGCTATGTCGTTGCGGTCCGTTTCCGTCCAGGTGATGGCACTCGGAGAGGCCTCATCGCCAAAGTCATCTTCCAGAGGGTTGCGGAAACCATCGACCACGATCCAGAACTGGACCAGGGACATGAGCTTCTGGCGATCCATAAATTCCATGAAGTAGGAGAGGCCAGCGGTGTCGTGCATGACGTCCACCAATGAGCCTTCGTGGGGTGGGGAAGAGTTCGTACGACGGAAGTGGGACACGACCGCCGAAGCGTGCGACGCATGATCGCCACTCGGTGCGGAGAGCTTCGTCACTTTTTGATCCAAAACCCTCTTTCCGGTTTCGAGCCGTCGCAGGTACGTCGGGTCCTGTCCCTCCACCATTGTCTCCCGTTTTAGCTGACTCGCAACGAGGGCGCGGAAGCGTCTAGCGTCGGACAGGTTGCTACAGCGCCGGATCGCGCGTACAAACCGTTCAAAGGCTCTTTCTGAATCATTCGGTGCGAGATGAGGGAAATAGCTGCCGCGTTTCGACCTGGGGACTGGCGAGGTGTGCTGATCCAGGGCTGCTCGAAGCTTCCGCACCGTTTTGCGATCTTGGAGGGCGGTTCGGCCGTAAGCTTCCATCAACTGATTCCAAGTATCCGGGTCCGAGAGCAGGGACACGATCGGGAAAAGTACGGCGCAGGACACGATCTCTCTGATCAGCACAGAGACGATGCGACTGTTCAGCACGCTCTCCGGGAACAACTGGGGCAGCAGGCCCATTGACATCTTCCGGAGGTATTCCTGCTCGACGAGTCGCGGGTCGGACAAGGAGAGAGCTGCGGCCGGGTGCAAGCGACCATCGCGGTATTTGGCGGCGATGGCCAGATCCAGCTCTTCAGACTCGGTCACATTTCGGGTGAGATTGCGGCCCCGGACGGAGCGCTCCGCGATGTCAAACTCATTGAGGTGCGTCGTCACGATGGGGAAGATACGAGACACGATGAGAGAGATGAGGTCCTCGGTGAGGATTCGGTCGCGAAGATTGCCGACAGCCGTCCGGATCACGCGATCCACCTCATTCACAAAGACGGGATTCGGACTGATGCTCCGATACCAAGTAGAGATGAAGTCGCGGGTGACCAGCATCAGCAGTTCATCAATACCTTCCGATACAACAAAGGATTGCGGATAGAGCGAAGAGGGGTTGTACGAGGCACGTTCCACCACCCCGCGAGCCTCATCAGGCCACCGACTGGGGGCGACGAACGCGATAGGGAGGTTCTTTGGACGAGGGAAACCGGGGCCATGGTCGTTCGCCGAGCGGATACTGAAGACGACCACCGCCAGGAACGTCGCGGAAGAGAGCGACACTCCGAGAACGAGGGCCCAGCCGAGATATCGAAGGATGGGGAGCCAGCTGACGGCCAAGCCCCACGAGATGAAAGCACCAGTGCCCAGGAGGACGAGATCGCGACGTTTCAAGGCCATTCTCCCCGGGGCATTCGCAGTGTGGGGAAGACGGACGGGTCCATGACCATCAATGAGATTCCAAGTGGCATATAACAGTGGTCAAGGGGAGCACCAAGAAACACATGATGTGATTTATATTTTTTCCCTTTCTGACAGCAGGTCCATGCAGACGAAGATCCGACCTGAGCTAGGTTAGAGGTGAGAGGAGAAGAGATAGGCGAGTGGGTTAGTTTATGTCGAGATACCAAGATGGGAAGCTGGAGAGGGGAGGATCGTCTGGGGATGCGGGCGGTGAGCCGCATTGGGGTAGTAATGACGGTACTGAAAGGTATACAACACGGCTGTAATTAACGGCTTGTAATAAACAGAGCAATAAACACAGTCCTGTACTGTATGATACTCGTTTTCTGCCGGTGGAGAAGAGGAAGACGTCATGCCGGATTCTCTCTTAGTGTCTTCACCTGTTTTGTTGTTGTTTTTCCTTCTCTCTCTTCCTCTTTCTCTCTTCAACCTCACTTCCTTCTCCTCTTCCACCTCCTCGACATCTTCCCTTCGTCCTCTCCAGCCATGGCCACTATTACGGATTTTGTGGATCTGTCACAGCCATCTTTGAAATGTACACATTTCCATCGTCATTTTCTGATCTGATTTAATTACCCATATCTTTTCCCCGCATGTGAATCTTGGACTTCCACTAATCCTCTCTCTTCCTTTTTCTGCAGTATGTGTGCTGTCGATTGCATTCAATCCCATCTTCTGGAAGTAAGTAATGGGTTCGAAACTCTTTTGGAACCAGTATATCTGTCCTGACAAGTCCCTGGCTAACCGTCCCCCCGCGAGCGGGGCTTCTAGCATTGTTGCCCGCACCGGTTGGTCTCCACTCTATCTCATTTCCCAACGCACCAAAAAGCCTCCGGATGACCGCCCTTTACCCGGTCAATGGCGATTCAATATAAGAAGGCTCATACCAGGAACCGACGGTATCGTCTTGTAGAATATCGGAATCACTTCCTGACTCGTATCTTCGGTAACAACCCTTACTACGGATGCTACTTCCTCGCATTCACCATCTTCACTCTGGGCATCGTTCGCGACCATATCTACCAACTGGCCCTCGAAGACCAACCCTACTATGACCCTGTGCACCAACCGATCCTAGGCGGCGCCCTGTTCGCCGTCGGCTCCGTCCTCGTACTCTCCAGCATGTGGGCCCTCGGCGTCACCGGCACCTACCTGGGTGACTACTTTGGCATCTTGATGGATGCCCCGGTTACCGGGTTTCCTTTCAACGTCACCGGTTCTCCCATGTACTGGGGAAGCACCTTGAACTTTTTGGGCGTCGCTCTGTACAGGGGCAAGGTCGCCGGTGTGCTTCTGTCCGCTGGGGTCTTTGTCCTGTACTGGTTCGCCCTGAAGTGGGAGGAGTAAGTTTCCTCATGCCCATGCCCATGCTTTATGCTTTATGCCCTATGCACCAATTCTCTTCCGACGAGATCAGCGATATATATACATATATATATATGTATGTATATATTTGTCATTCATAGCTGATACGAATGACACTCCCAGCCCCTTCACCGCCGAAATCTACGCCAAGCGTGAGCGCGAACGCGCAAAGTCCAAGCGGGGCGGCAAGGCCCAGTAAGCGACATTGGTCAGATTTCCCTTCTGCGCTCTGCTCGGGGCCACACGTGGTCTGTGCGAGCATGAGAAGCAGCGCCTTTTGGCACTGGAGACCTGGACTTTCAACATCCACGTGATCCGTCGGACCCATTCGGTTGATGGACAGATGTCATCCGACCCGAAGACTGGGACAGAGGGTGGTTAGTAAAGAAAAGGGGAGGAGAGGATATGAGAATAGCTGGTAGCCTTTGATTGATTGACATTCAACAAGAATTAGTAGGGAGAAGGAGGTGTGTCTGCGTGGCTTGATAGCCCAGTGGTATTCATATTGTGTTGGGTGTGAAACATGAACATGAAATATACATAAGAAACATTGACTGTTGTCTGCTACGTACTCAAGACGTTTATGCAAAGATGACTTTTATTTTCCCTCTATTTTATAATTTCGCAGGTTTGTGGGACATATCTTCTGTACAACAATACTGAAAAAGTAGATAAAAAGATATATTGGACCTGCCGAGCTAAAATACATACATACTCCCACTACATACATCCAAGAAGCCTGCACATATAACCAAACACCGCCAACTCCGCGCTGCGCTGTGGACCAAACGTGAGAAAGCTAATAAATAGGCTTCAAATATGAACAAAGACATGGGCGGGCAACAGAAAAAAGAAAAAGAAAAAAAAAAGCAAGAGAGAGAGGGAGAGTTGAAATAATGTCTTGTCCACCACATCATGCCCGTCGTCTGCCTCTTTTGTTGGCCGCCCGGCTTTCCTCGACCGTCTCGATCTCGTCTTCGTCTGCGCCCTTCTTGAGGTCTTCGTCTTCGCCGAGGCCCAGGGCCTCGCGGTCGTACCAGTCTTCTCCGTCGCTCATCTCGCCCACGTGGCCTTCGGCTTTGCACCACTCGTAGACATCTTCCTTCATGCGCGAGGCGCGGAGGAGGGAGTTCAGCATGTGTTCGAATCCGCGCACGGTCTCTTCTTGTTTCTGCACGTAGGACCAGAGCAGTCGACGGGTTTCTTCAGCTTCGTTGGGAGGGAGGCCGAAGTTGGGGTCGGGTCGGATAGAGTCCGGCACGAGGAAGAGAGGATGGGGTGTTGGAAGGCTGTTCAGTGTGTCGGACGAAGGTGACGGTGACCCGTTCTCTTGATGCGGGTTCACGGCGTTGGCTTGTGCGCGAGTCGTCATGCGCCGTGGGGGTTCCAAGGGAGATCCATCCTGCGCCTCACCGTCCAGGTCCATTTCGTCCCCTTGCGCACTGATCGGGTGCTCGGCGCCCGCATTCTCCACGCCACGTTCTCCATTGGCCTCCTCCTTTGCGTCTCCGCCGACAGTCTGATCCGGTTCTGGGACCTTATCCTGCGCAAAGTGTGGATTCTCCATCATAGTGTCACTGTTTTGTGGCGCCGAATCTCCAATTTCTCGGTGCGAAAGAAGGTCCGCCACCGGGGTATCGACTTCTTCGGACTTGGGGGCTTTCTCCAGTTCTACAGTGTCATGGTTCGCGAGTACAGTGTTGTCGTTAGAGGCATCGGTCATGTTGACATCTTTCTCCGCAGCTAGCCGCCCCTCTTGTTGGGCCGGCCGAGGTTCGCGTTCAGAGTCGGCAACCGACTTCGTCTCCTGGATCCCGTTTTCCGATGCATTCGGGCCTTCTGTGACCAACTTGGAGGCTTCTCTGTTTTGTTCATACTGACTTCTTGGTGAGGTGGACCCGATATGTGGCCACCGAGGCTCAAAGATCCGCCGGTCTTGATCGGTTTCCACGGCGCCACAGGGCATCCACGGCTCATCGCCGAGGAATTGCCTATGAAGGTTTCTGGCACGCCATAAAAGCACTCGTTCCTGACGAAGTTTGTCCTCTATTGCTTGTGCCATGTTGAAGAGGGCCTTGGATTTATAAGCGTGGGATAGCGAAGGATGGACGGGAAGTTCTGATGGGTGTTTTAAAGGGCACATGAAGTCTGTAGCAAGCCATAATCCATTAGTCACCGAGTTCCAGGCGCATACACACATGAAGATGAATCCCCGGAAAGAAGTGAGGGAGGTCGGGGAACGGAACAGGTTGGAACGGGGGAATGGAACACTCACTTTCCAGCGCAATCTCAGAAAACGGGTTTTCCTCCGCAGCCGCCGCATCGGCCTCTGAATGTTCATCATCCTCGTCAAGTTCATCACCTTCAGAATCGTATCGTACAGGATTGGGTTGGAGAATGTAACGAGTGTAGCCAGCATGTTCGATTTTCTGCAGTGCAAATATTGCCGTTAGCGCTCATTTCAACCAGCGTGTTCATGCCCAGCGCAGACAGTGATCTTGTCAAAAGAAATGGGAAAATGAAATGAGGCGAGGGAACAGAAAGGAAAGGAAAAGATTACCTGTTTAAAAAGCTCTTCCGGATGTATGTAACCAAGAGCCCCTTCCCGCACATATTTTGCATTGGCTCGCATTTTATTGCCCCGATTCGTCGGTTGCGTGATAGGGTCATCGGGTCCCGAATCTGATAAGAGAAGTAAATGTAAGGACGCATGCTCGACAGACGCAACGACAGACGCGAGTAGAGCGTAAGGTAAGGGTAGACAAGACATACAGTCATTCTCTTTTCGGAGAGCCCGTTTCATGCCGACAATCGTGTCGGCTATCAAGGCTGCCTGCGCCGCCATGATTGAAATTGGAACAGCACCAGCTAAGATAGATGTGGGGTATAGTGGCCGATGGGATGGGCAATTGGAAGTTGGTATAGTGGTTCGATGGAGGACAAGATGATGGCCGCAAAGGTTTATTTTCCGGGGGCAATTTGATTTCTCTTGATTTCAGCGGTAAGTCATTTAATCAGGTTGGAGATTCGGATCATAGGCTTGTCCACATAAGATGAAGAGTGTGTAGGGACAAGGGAAGAACACGCAGGTGGAAACGAGAGAAAGAGAGGGAATGAATCTGCGCAACGCAGCATGAACGCCGTAGAGTTACTCAGTTGATTGTCTCTCCGCTTAACGGAACGAGGAGCTGCGGGCGGCGATCGGAGTCCGACTAGTCCTCTTTGGGCCACTGTGATAAGGTCTGTCACGTGATGATGCGGGCATTGGACGGGCAGACTACTGTCGATGGACCAGTACTCTACGTCGCGTATATATGATGAGTATGAGTAGTCCTTGCAATTAATTAGGTGCATAGATCTTCTATCTAGTCATCAGCGTCAACCCACACCATGGGTCCCTTCTTGTCGGACTGCATATCTTCCGTAGGGAGGACCCTCAGCGTTTTGTTGAAGTAGGTATCCATGACGAGGAGCTGCGGTTGGATCCACAACCCTCTCTTGGACGCCAGCAGATTGTATCGGACGGTGTGTCTGCTGAGTGGGACCAGCTGCACGACCACGGTCTTCGGTCCACTGAAGGCAAAATTCTCGTTGGCCTCCATGGCAAGGTTGAAGGTGAGGAAATGCATGGATGGGTTTTCGAGAGTGTAGTCCAGGTGGATCAGTCCAGGAAGGTTCTTAGAGGCGGTCGACGAAGCGAGCACACGAGGCTCGCCCACTGGGACGACAAACCGAGGGACTGCCAGGGTAGAAGTCGCCGTAACCTGGTCGTCTGACGAATCCGCGGCATCACTAGTGCCGCCAGTTTGACTACGACGCCACTGGATTTCCAATTGCAGACTCACTGCGGTCGCTCGGCGGTCGCCTAGGATTGTCTTGTGAAGGTCCATCTGAAAATTCGACTCCCGAAGCTCCTCCGGTTGGATCTCCGATGCCTCCGGGCTGACAAGCGCCTCAGGCCCAATATCACAGACGGCACCGCCACCCACACCAAGTAACACCAACGTCATCTTCTCGATAACCAGGGGCTCTAGGGCAAAAGAGACCACTTTCGAATTGAGACACCACCGTTGCTGTAGACCAGCGGGGTCCGATCCCGACTTCGGATCCTCACTCGCAGTGAAAAAGTCCGGCCACGGCTGCGGGTGGATGCGGGGGAGGAAGTCATAATTGGCTTCAAAGGGTCGGATGATGCTCAACTTGACACGTGTAGTCGCAATGACAGGTGTCTGTACATCGGATACAAGGTTGTACACCGCCGATATTTCAAGCTCATGGTCCGATGCATCGTCGGTGTCGCCAAGTACAACCGCCAATTCCCGTTGGGTCGAGCGCTCCATGACGCCAATGGGCCGCTGAACAAGGTGCGAGAGGCTATCGGATAGGGTTCTCTTCTCCGAATCCTCGCTCTCCGAGGACGGCTCCTCATCAAGCCAGGTGATTTTAGCCGCAGACTCAGGGGGACCAAATAATCTTGCCTCGGCTTGAACATTGGCGGCCTCCTCCTCTTCGTTGTAGATGCCGATTTTCAGCACAACCCGTTCGTTGGTATAGTAAGTGGCCTTCAAATTCGGCGTCGTGATTTGGATCTTAGGCGGTTTAGGGTTTACTTTGCACCGATCAATCTCACGCTCCTGGCCCACCCTTCGTCGACTTGGACCTTTGGAGGTCTGCTGCCACCAGTAGGATTCACTCAGGGCGAGATCAGTGATCGCACACGCAAGATCAAATTTATCTTCCTCAATGGATAAAGTGACGGATGCAACACTGCAGTCCCCAGCTTCTCGGGGGATGCACCGAAGGTCGAACACTTTCGTTTGAGATGGACCAATGCTTAGATCTGCCATTCCCACTAATGGCGTTAACCAACTGGTGGGTGATTGTAAAGGCCCGTCATGCGTGGTGCTAGAATCCCGCAATGTGGGTGAAGAAATTGTGCAGGGGGTCGCTGTGTCGGCTTCTGTATTCTGATCCGACTGGAGTTTGATGGGGCGAAGGCACCCCTCAAAGACGACTTTAACCTCGGAGAATCGAATGGGTTTAGAAGACGCTTGGGTATGAGAAGTGACGGTGAGCTGGCCCTGTAGAGGCTCGCCAACATTTCCTTCGGACTTTGAAAACACAAATGATGCGGTGACTAGTAAGGTGTATTAGCCAATTATCTCCAGGGGCAAAGAGTTGGATCGAGGGTGCCTACCGCTTGGAATGACATCGTTTGCGTTGAGGACAATGGATGGCTTCGGCTTTACCGATGGAAGATCCCCAAGACTCTTGTGGATATCATACTGCCAATCAGGCTTTTCATGGAAAGCTAAATATCGTCAGCCAAACTCGGTACATGATGTTGGTGGTTGTGTTGCCAGGGAGAAAGGAGAGAAAGCAAGCGAAGCGAGATGTGCGTCTGGTGGAATGAGGTACACATGTACCAACACATGGATGATACGTACCTCGGTTGAGTAATTCCCAGTCCACCTGCAGGATTGTTCCGCTATCATGCACTCTGAATGCGCATTCTCGGAGGGCCCAGCCGAACTTTTCCATCAGCTGCCACCAGCCTGAGCGTCGCCATGTTAGGGTCGGCCATAAAGGCCGCAGGATATCGTATGCTTCGACCCATGAACCAGCACGCATGTATTCTTCCGCAATCTCCAAGCTGATCATTTCCGTCTTCCGCACCTGGCCACGCTTTAAAAACTCCTCCAACGCTGCCTTCAAAGCATCCAATATCAACGGCGAGTGATCAAATCCAGTTGCGCCTGCCTGGGGTGCCTCGATGTGGGTCTCTGGCACCAGATATGTGTCGTAGAGGTAGGATTTGCTCGCTATTTGGGAAGCTGGAGACTGCCCCGGCGGTATCCGATCTTCGACCGGGATCTTCTCGGCAAGCTCCCGTCTGTACATGGTGTGCTTCGCCGACCGGCATAGCCAGTATCCTTCGTGGTGTAGATGCTCCCAGGGCGATATTATGCCATGCTGGGGTTGGGCTTTCTCGCGTGGTACGTAGATCGAGTACTGTTCGCTGGACTGGTCCTGAGATGGACCAAGTCTAAAGTAAGAGATCTCGGCCTGGTGGATGAGCTGTGCCATCACCATTGACCATCGAGCCTCCCAAGCCTCCCACCCATAGTTATTGGTTCCTTTCCCTCGTCGATTGATTACGCCTTGCGAGTGTCTGCGGTGGTTGTTCCACGACCGTACCGCTGCGGCGGGTTGGCCACAGCGGAGCAAACAGCGAATGATTCTTAGGGCCAGAGAGTCGGCCAGCAGGCGCGCATCGTTGAACCTTGGACTCCACCCGGGTATGTTTTCGAAAACCTCCTGGCCAAACAAAGTCTCGTATGCGCTTTCATAATTCCTCAGGGCGGCATCTGTCTCCTGGCGGAATTCGGCAAATACACCTAGCTTGAACTCGTACCGGACGTTCCACCCTTGGAGTGACAACGTTTGCGACGTTCCGCTTGTCGGCGGCGCTGTTGGGGGTGGGATGGCGCTTCGGTTTCGTTTCCGTCTAGCGTGTTTTGACAGATCTCGGTAATAGTCCATCACCACTGGTTGCAATAGGGACTCGAGAGACGTCACAAATTCCTTCAGCTCCGTCGGGGTGGCATCGGCCGGCAGAAGGAAGATAGACTTCTGGTCCAAGTTTGTTGCCCTCCGTATACTCGCTATCCGCTCCTCGGCTTCCTCGACGACGGCACCGCTGTTTTCTTCCGACAAGAGGACGACAAGGAACCGCGTCTTGTACCCGGACGAAGACCATTGCTTCTTCAACCCATTGATCTCGATCTTCAGTTGATTGTCTCGCAACGAATTCATATTCGGATCCTGGCAGAACGGAAAGAAATTGATCACCACAGCAGGAACAAGGCCCTGGTGTTTCGTGACCCAAAGCGGGGTGAGAAGCCCATCTGGGAAGGTCGGGGAGCTGGGAGTCAACGGGGAGATTGGCGAGTGGAGGACAAAGTGTGGTCCATGGCCACCACCATTGTCGGGGCTAGCATTGGGGCTCGTCGGGGGCGATACAGGGGGCGGGTCAGCTTTGCGCGGGGGGAGTCTGTAGGACTATCCAGGCGTTAGCACTCGAGTCCACGCCAGGGATCGCATTCTGGACAGTCAAAGCCAAATGGTGGCTAAGAAAAGGGACGTCGGCCTTCCCCGATACCTATCACGACCAACGAACAAGATGTTGAGGGCATGAAGGGTGAGGGGCAATGTGTTTGGGAGACCTATGTATGCAACACCACGTACCCGTCCAACACTCTTGATCTTATATCCCACCCCCGCCGACGGCGCCCGTTTCTCATTCCGTCGTTCCCATGGGGCTCGAGATGCGTCCTCCTCCAAAAAGGCCTGTCGCAATTGTTCCGCGGTCGGTCCGGTCAAGGGCGGGAAGTCCGAATCGATCGTGGGGTCTCCCCTGTGGAGAAGAGGATAGTCGGAGTGCTGGTCCCCATCGGAACCGGCGTCGAGACCCGAAAGGAGAATGAAAGGGAGATTGTGGACGACATAGTCCTCGGGATATGCGTCCATAGCGGACCAATGTTCCTTGGTGGGGGGTAGCAAGTCACCGCATACCTAGGTATCGATCGGGGGGACGTATTAGCTCCGAAGTCACCGCAGGGTGACGGAAGCCGGTCGAGACACGTTATGAAAGGGCTGTAATTGGTAATATCAAAGGCAGTAGGCTTCCTGGGGTGCGCGGGGCAATTCCTGAAGATTCAGCGGTGGTGTTGAAGGTGCTTGGTTGCCAAGTCACACACCCAAATTAGTTGAAGACAGATCGATCGTGGTGGTTGGGCGATTATCCTTAGTTTAGCTTCCATGCTGCTATCACCAAACACGCCAAGACTGGTATCAGTGGATCCCTCAGACGGTCGGAATGCCGTTCGAGACTTGTCCATCTTTATATTTCTGGCGGCTTCCTACTGATGAAGTGTTGGTAGCACATGGCTATATTCAGGTCTTACAGAGATATACATCGTGCCAGCAAGACTTATATTTGCATTCTGGTGGGATCCCGCCGTATATTAATGCTCCTTCTTGACAACAATGTCACCCAAGGACGAAAGAAAAGGACAATGCTTACACTTATATATACCCTTTCGCTTCTTCATAAACTTCAACTTTGAGTTTTCACGATTGGGTAACCTCTCAGAGACTGAACTCGTGGTCTTCAGATATGACCCATCCACGTAATCATACATGCCCCATGCCACTTACGTGTATGGCCCAGAATTCTTTGAAACACGGAGATATCGAAGAAACAAAGCCCTACCTGAGAGCGCTCATTGGACAATGGGTCCATCAGTCTACGCCCTACCGATCGAATTGTAGTCGGTATTCCAACTTTCCGAGTTTTAGATAGAGCGGGTGGGTCGGCGTGGAATCGGATTCTGTCCCTCTACCATAATACCATTTGTGGTTTCGAGTCTGTTACCTATCTGGGTAATATCAGTTGTCGAGTCCATCTGGTGTAGTTTGTACACACTTCAATGCTCTGAGCGAGCAATGTATCAATTGATCACAAGACATCCTTGGGTCAACTCTTGCCACTCCCTTTTCCCAGCAGATTGGTGATATACAGTCATGGGATAGTCACCTCATCCGTGATGACCTACTTTCGACCCAAACCAAACGAACCTTGCCTTCGAAAGGCATCAAAGGCAGACTGGTTTCACCATATCCCTGGTGGAAATTGGCATCGGAAGCTTGGATGTGTCCGTGCCGTGAGTAAGATTAATTCAACCTGAGTCCTTGGGATTTGGATCTGCGAACCGTGCGGAGGGAAGTTCTTGTCAGACTTTGGGTCTGAGATCGATGAGTGGATGCAAATGCAGAGAACCGCCAGACACTAAGGCAGGGAAGCCCACCGTGACCCATATCTGACCTACATATCAAGCAATGACTGGCCCCTTTTGAACCTTTTTCGGTTTTTTTTTTTTTTTTTTTTTTTTCTCTCTCTCTCTCTCTTCTACGGAGTATTTTCCTTCTTCTTTCCATTCCACTGGCATCCAGGTCTCCCTGGTTGGAAGAGTCCAATATGAATATATATATCCCAGGTGGATCGCGTATAAGACGGCTGTACAGATGTGGATAGAGGATAATTGGAGACCAACTAAACCTCGGTAGTTTCAACGCAGCAGGTTAGATATAATATTGATTTATGTGATTCTCTCTTCCTTTTATGTATCCTGTTAGATTGTCTTTCTTTTCGCTCTCTTTTCCCATTGAATTATCGGATTCAAGGGCTTCTGGAGGTTATTTAGTCTCTCCTCCTTGCCCCTCACTCTATAGTCCTACTAACTATCTCTGTTTGACTGAGTCGGCCGATCTTGGATTAGAACCCTCCTTTTCTGTTGTTCCTTTTCCTTTTTCGATTTTATCCGTTTGGTTTTATCCTATTTTATTCAATCAATTTTTTCCCTCTTTTCGTTACGCTCTTTTAGTCCCTCCAAATGCGCGATCCCTTCCTACACGGACCACCCTCTTTTTCTCTCCCTGCCCCCCTCGTTCCTTTCTTCAGTGAAGATATTACCTGCAAGGGAGTCCCGTTCCATATCGCAAGGGGCTCAACAGGATTGGATCCTGGTTTCAATATTTTGCTTTCCTTAATTGGCACATGCAGGAAGCCCCCTCGACCCTCTATAGATTAACCACCACTCAAGGACGAACGGCCCTGCAACCTCCCGATTTCCGCTCGCCCCCCCCCCCAATCCTGACTGGACTGGACCATGCAAATGTCCAGTAAAAGCGCCTGCGCATACTGTCTGTGATTAATTGGATTCCGGCCGGAGCGCCAGCTTTCGCGACAGGGCTTGAGCATCCCACCCTTGTCAAGGGTTTTACCCCATGGATTACGCGGAGAGTTCGTCGGCGTCTAGGCTCGATGCCCCTTTCCAGGCATCTTCCGCCCTCCTGTCGCGTCGTCGCAAGGGCAACCCGTCCCGAAAACCCTCGATCAGTCCGGTGACCGACCAGGGCTCCCCCGAAGTGATATCCTCGTTGATCTCTTCGCTGTCGACCATCTCTGCCCCTCTCCAATCGCATTTCGACAGTGGCCCGCGCATTGATTCGGAAACCGACCCCACAACCCCCATCTATATCCCTCCCGAACCACATTCCATTCCCGACCAACAACGGCCACCGAGCGAGCATGGATTTGGCGTGACCTACACCACGACCCCAGTGGCGGTCGACTTCCCGCATAGTCCGTTTCTGCACCCCGACGATGCTGCGGCTGCCCCTATCATTCGCATGGCCCGGGCGCCGCCCCCTCCGAAGTCTCCCAAGTCGCCCAAATCGCCCAGATTCAAATCAGCCTTCTCCGCGCCCCCGTCCCCGGGAAGGCCGACGTCCAGGGGTTCCTACACCTCGTTCAAGGCGGGCTATGAAGACACCGCGTTTGGCATGATCTCAACGGAGCCAGGCCATCGCGCATCCACCGCCGCTAGTATCGCCTCGACAGGATCTAGGAAAAGCTTGAAAACCCCGCTGGGCTTGTTCAAAAAGCCATCGCGTGAATTCTTGTGCGGCGGCAAAGATAAAGAGGCGGAGAAACCACGGAAGTCGAATAGCTACAACGATAGCCTGAGGCAGAACATCCCGCGGAATCGCGCGAGTTTGCGCTCCATGCACTCCATGGCGAACGTGGCAGAGGAAGGACGGCAGACTTACTCCACGGAATCATCGCGGCAGCCTCCCCCTAGCTCACCTAACAGAGAGCGTTCTTCGTTCCAGAGCTTATGCGACAGTGCGCCAAGCACCCCCGGGGGCGTGGGCAGTGGGAGGGCAGCCATCCCCGCACGTGAATCGTCGCTGCGGCACAGCTTTTCCTCCGGCTCCAGGCAACGCAAAGGTTCCCGTCATGGTCGACTGCCGTCCGCAGGCAGCAACCGGGAGGCCAAAGTCGATAGCGGAATAGCTGGCGTCGGAAGCGAAGCCGAACAGGTGACGAAGAGGATCCAAGAACTGAAAAATCAACAGCAGAAAATCAAGACTGAGCTGGAAATGGACGATAGTCCTGAAATCACCGCAAAGCACCTCCCGTCTCCGAAACCGGTTCGACCGCCGCAAAACCCCGGCGGTCTTGGTGCTGGCGTCGGTCCAGCCGAGGCGCGACGGAATCGTTCATACACATTCGACGAGAGCGCTCCAGCGCCAGCAGTCATGACTGGTAAATGCAGATCCATGACGAGAACTAGCTCCCCACTTGTCTCGAAACCAACCAACGTGCCGTTTGCGACGAGGGGGTCCTTTGATAAATGCGACCAGGCTAGTATGATTCGCGCCCGACAGTCCGTGGAGTCGTCTACACCTCCACGAAACCACAGGCGCTCGCCGTCTGGACCGACTCCCGCCGGCCAGAGTGTGGCTGGGGATTATCGTCCGTCGAGCGCCGATTCCATCGACCACTTGGTGTTCGACTACATACAATCTCCCAAACTGACTCAACGTGTCCCCCATCCCACGACGGGCCGTACAATCGCATTCTCCGAGGTGGGAGATCCTAGGGGGCACGTAGTTCTGTGCTGCCTTGGAATGGGATTAACCAGATATTTGATGGCCTTTTACGACGAACTGGCGCGTTCCCTCAAGCTTCGAATGATCACTTTGGATCGCCCCGGAGTTGGTGAAAGTGGGCCTTGTGTGGATGAGTCGGGGAACCCTCTCAGTTGGCCAGGTAAGAACCCTGTTTTCTTTCTTCTTCTCCCACCTTCTCTTTGGTCCATCCTCCGAATTGACTAACGGGGACAGACGATGTTGCTATTGTATGTAACTACCTCAAAGTAACTAAATTTTCGATCTTGGCGCACTCTGCTGGTGCCATCTACGCGTTGGCAACGGCTTTGAGGATCCCACAGCATATCCGCGGCCGTATCCATCTCCTTGCGCCTTGGATCCCTCCGTCGCAGCTGTCGAGCATTGGCTCGCAGAAATCTCCCGCCCCTACCAATGCCGTGCCATACTCTCAGCGAATTCTCCGTGCGCTACCGACCTCTTTCTTAAAGGTAGCCAATTCCAGCTTCATGAGCGCGACGAGCGCAAGTATAACGACCAGTCTTCCCAAATCACCCCGGCGTTCAAAGCGCAAAGGGACTGCGAAAGATGCCTCTGCCTCGGCGGCTCCCGAAGTCAATGGACCCCAGAAACTCCAGTCGAAGATCCATCAACAGGGCGCCGACCTCCAGGCCCTACAAAACGTCCGAACCCCAAATATACCCAGCGAGGCCCGCGACAAGGAAGGTGACGCCTTCGGCCAGAATGCAGACGTCTCCGACGAGCGTGAGCGCCAATCCGATTATGACAATCGCCTGACGCACAAGATCTGGGAATTGGCCACTAGCAATGCCAACCCGGCAGTTGACTTGCTCGTGTGCCTGGAACGTCACCAGCCGATTGGGTTCCGCTACGTGGACATCACACGAAACGTTGTCATCCACCACGGGAGCAGGGATACCCGCGTCCCGGTGGACAACGTCAGATGGCTTGGCCAAACCATGCGACGCTGTGAGGTCCGGGTTCTCGAGGACGAGGGCCACGGATTGATGGCGTCTGCGTCTGTGATGGGCAATGTGATGATGGAAATTGCCAAGGAGTGGGAAGATTGGATGATTGTCGTCCAGGGCAGACGCCGAGGGACCACCGGGATGCGACCCGGCCTTATGATTCAAACATAGGGACAACCGCATAACCTTGGACTCGATACAGAATGGCAGGCTGCGCAGACGCTGCGCTCCACCGCTGCTGGTTCTGCGGATTCTTTCTCTTTTTCTTTCTTTCTGGGGAAGTCTGGCATGGATTCGATGCTATGGACGGTGGCTCCAAGCAAAACATGTGGTCCCTGGGCTAAATCCTGCATTGAACCATGACAACTCCCGCGTTATTAGTGTCATTTCATTTTAGCAATACCCGATTAGAGCATCATTTGTTTAGTATAACCCATAATCAAGATTTTTTTCATATCTCTCTTGGGACTAGAGTAGTTAAATTTGTCCGGCATGATCAAACTGAGGAAGAATACTCAGTAGCCGAAGTTGTATTCCTTTGATTAAGTAGGTGGGTATCACTGCATCCCATCTCCATAGTTGACCTTGGCAGGAGTAAATAAATCCATGGCGTAACCAATTACGGAGCAAACCTCCTGGCCGAGCTAGGCGCGCACACGCGGGCCGCTCCTTTTAGGATCATTGGCTCCCCGGGGTTGTCCAGTGTCCACCCCCACGCGCGACCATCATTCAATCAATGATTCAATCTCTCCCAACCTTCAAAAGCGGGAGTACCGCTGAGGCATCACGATAGTTGTCGATCTATCTATCTATATATATATTATAATTCTTTGTTTCCATCCTGTTTTCGCATCTGCGCAATCCCATGTCCGGTTGTGATTGGTGTTCCGCCTGCGCCGATGATCTGTCGACCCCACGAGGCTGCGACTTCGATGCGTGAAACAACCAGGTAGGTATTGTCTTTTGGGCCCAAGCGTGCATGGTATATAAGGAGGGATGACGCACTCTAACCGTTTTGTCTGAATCTCTAGGAAATCTGACCACTATACACCGTCCTCGGCAAATACCCGTTCATCATGCTGTCCCAACGGCGCATGAGGCTGCTGGCCGTCGTCGTCTTTACGTTGATCGTGATCGCGCTGTATTACTCGGTGAGCCGGCCCCCTCATTTAAATACGTCGTTGAAACCGGCCGTCTAATGTGATTCCCACTCTCAGAGAGACAGTCACCAGGAGCAGAACCAGAAGTTTTACAAATCCACTGTAGCCGCCATCGAGGCGCAAAAGGAGGCGGCGGAGTTGGAGAAGACGGCAGCGAAACAGCGACCGGCGCACAGAAAGCCCGCTGAAAAGCCGCCGCCGATCGATGACGATACGATGAGACCTGCTACGCCTAAGAACCCGGATGATACCGAGGAGATCTCCATCGCGGGGAGGACGAAGATAACTGTTCCCAAGAACAGGGACGACCCGGTACAGCAAGGATCGGAATCGCCTAGTAATCCTCAGGCGGATGACAAGACTCAGGCGGACCACAAGACTCCTCAGGCGGACGATACTCCCAAGACGGACGACGCGCCTGAGGGCGACGCGAAGACCGAGCTCAATTCTATTCTGAAGCGAGCACCCAGTACGTCACGTCCCCGTCGCATTACTATTCTAGACCGCTAACAATGCAATCTACGCAGTTATCATCTTTTCCAAATCCTATTGTCCGTTTAGCGCACGCGCCAAATTCCTTCTCCTGAACAGATATTCGATTGTGCCTGCGCCGTTCGTGGTGGAGCTTGACAAACACCCGCTAGGACCACAGCTGCAGACTATTGTGGCTGAAAAGACCGGTCGTCGCACTGTGCCTAATGTGCTGGTCAACGGGAAGAGCATCGGAGGCGGCGACGATGTGACTGCGCTCGACGAGAGCGACGAGTTGGTAACCACGCTGAAGGACTTGGGTGGGAAGTGGATTCAGGAGGTCACTCGACACGAAGCAGGGCCTTGACCTCTCAAAGACAGTTGGAGTCGTAGGCTCCCTTCGAAACTTACTTACCCCTATGGATAGTCGGCGTTTTCATTTCTTTCGATTCTAGGTAGTTGAGCTTTGTTTGTGTATATATTATACCTGAGGGGTTGGGTAGATAAGCACGATTAGTTGGATATACATGAAGGACCGATATTTTCGTTCGTCTTCTTCTTCTCTTCCTTTTTGTTTCTTTCCCCATATGCCTCATGCATATCTTATCGAACATATCTTGACTCCAAGAATAAGTCACGTGGTCCAACACTGGTGCCAAGACATTCGAGGAAGAGGCATAGCAAGCCTGGAGGGGACAGACACCTCCTTTCTCGAGAAGCAATATTCGATCGGCTCAATAGAATAAATCCAAGAGTCTTCCCTATCTGTAACTCTGTAGTATAAGTCAATGTCATCTCATAATAAAACAAACCATACTCCGAACCAACGACGCTAAACCCAATCGGTGTCAACCCTAGGCGGATAACGCTAACCCAATCCGTCGCTAAGCGACGCACAACCGGCGGGTTTCGCTCCACCACCGGAGCGGAACAGACAAGACTGGCTTTTGACGAATTTCGTTCCCTTTGAACGACCGACCGCACGACGACATCGACAATCTTCCCCTCGGACAATCCACAGCCCACGCAGTCAAGATGCGGTACATTCACTCCGAGGAACGGCTGCCCATCCCCGACAATGGTGAGCTTTCATCCGATTTAAATTCCTGGTCTTTTGAGATGGTGGCCTCGTGGTGGTCGATTTGGTGGTGATCCGGCGCGACGACGTGATGTGCGTTTGGGAACGGGGTGATACGGTGCAAAGACGTCGCGCCTGTTGCAGGATGGATTACTCGAAGGAATGAGAGCGCTGGGTGGAAAAAACAGAACAAGAGGGGGGAATCAGGGAGCGCATTGGGGAGAGGCCATTGTCAATGGACTATGTTGAATATGCTTCGACAGGACTTCATGCTAATTCGAATTTTGCTTCTAGTGAACGTTCACATTCGTTCGCGGATTGTTACCGTCGAGGGCCCCCGAGGTATGCAACACTGTCTACCTTTTTTTTCCTCTGTTAGAGGACAAGAAAAAAATTCCAAACCCCGGGCATGACTTTTGGCTACGGACAACGAAGAGTGTCCGGCTATCGTCTGTTCGGCTCGTTATTCGGCATCGTGTAACTAACATGGGTTGTCCTCGACTTTAGGCAAGCTTGTTAAGGACCTTTCTCACATCGCCGTCACCTTCGGCCGCCCCGAGAAGGATGTCATCTCCATCGAGCTGCACCACGGTGCTCGCAAGGGCGTTGCCACCCTGCGTACCGTCCGCACCCTCATCAACAACCTGATCATCGGTGTCACCCGCGGCTTCCTCTACAAGATGCGCTACGTCTACGCGCATTTCCCCATCAACGTCAACCTTGAGAAGAACGCCGAGACCGGTCTTACCGAGATTGAGATCAGGTAAGCCGGAAGCACCATGTTACGAGGCACTGGAAATTACGTTTTTTTTTTTTTTTTTTTTTTGGAAGCGTGGTTGTGGACCTATTATATGTTCGAGGTTACTGATGGATGAATCTTCATAGGAACTTCCTGGGCGAGAAGTACGTCCGTCGTCTGACTGCTCAGCCCGGCGTTGAGATCATCACCTCCCCCAACGTTAAGGATGAGCTCCAGCTCTCCGGTAACTCCCTGGAGAACGTCTCCCAGAGCGCCGCCGATATCCAGCAGATCTGCCGAGTCCGTAACAAGGATATCCGAAAGGTGAGATCTCCGCATTCGAGTGGCATCAACAATCGCTAACAATATATTTCAGTTCCTGGACGGTCTGTACGTGTCTGAGCGAACTAACATCATTGAGGAATAAACGGTTTCTGGGATTGCGTCTGGTGGGTAGCTAGGATGTCAGGGGAATATAATCTTGACCTCTTTGCATTAGGAAAACAATGCGAAGTTCAACCTAAAACAAAAAAGAATCAGAGAACCATGAAATTCAATGCCCCTTTACGTGTCTACGGGTTTGGCATGGTGTTTTCGCCAAGGGACATGGACTGTAGGAAACCAAAAATCCGGCTTCTATGAATTTACTTTTTTCTTCTTCATTTGAACATATCTTCATTTTTTATGGGTTAAGATTTGGCTAGGGGGATCGTAGAGCCGAGTATATAAGGGATCGTCCAACCTTATCGTCAGATTTCCCCTACGGAGTATATGCAAGATCGGATTCCAGGGCTCTGGTCTCCGCCTTTGCTTTGATCGCTGACAGTGGTAAGATCATTGATTGATAACGACCTGTTTGATAAATACTGGTATTCATAGTAGTAATAGTAGTACGGAGTAGTAGTCAGGGTAGTCAGGTACGATGAGATCGGAATTATATCATTGTTGCGGGAGCATGTGATTATGCCGTCCCCTCCAAAAGAAACCTCCCTTGTGATTGTTCCTCTCTGCATCATCTCCCTCTCCCATCAGTCAGATTACAAGATGCCCCTTGGGGTAATTGCCAGGGTCTTCACTATATTAGTGAAGGTATTGCAATTCTTCAGAGATGTATGTCCTCCCCATTGTCCATCGGCCCAGTCAGAATGACATGTATTAACAACGTTACACTAGGCACTACTGTCATGGTGGAGGTCGGAATCTCCGCAGTCCCAACTATTGCGCAAAATATCTACGGCTCAATCGTTCGAGGAGTGGAACGATGCTGCGATCGACTTGGATGAACTCCTGGGCGCCAATCTATGGTGAGTGGACAGACTACGACCATGACTTCGACGAATACTAGAGCTGAACATATCTAGGCGGCAGGACCCCACGAGTCCTCACTATGACTATCTCCTCATTCTAGGAAGGATGCAGGCTATCATGAACGCCCGAGAAAATGACGACATCCTGACACTGACCAGCCTGCTCCGATCGGGTCTGGTCCGCAACCTCGGCAACATAACCGCGATCCATCTCTTTCTTCATTCGTACGCAGGGACGAAGCATCTGGTGGACGACTATATCACTCAGGTGGCACTCTCCATTCAATATGTCTCAGCCCTGCCGGCGGTCCCGGGTTATAATACTGGCTTTACTGCGCAGTCAAAGCTGGAGCTATTGCACGATACGCGCCAGGCGTTCGGAAGAACGACATTGCTCTTACAAGGCGGGTCGATCTTCGGGCTATGTCACCTAGGCGTGGTGAAGACCCTCCACCTCCAGGGCGTCTTGCCTCGCATCATCACCGGAACGGCGACGGGTGCGCTTATCGCCGCGCTGGTCGGCGTACATACCGAGGCCGAACTGTTGACATTCCTCGACAGCGACGCCATAGATTTAACTGCTTTTGACCGTGTGCGTAAGAGGGACAGCAACCCGCGGTTGCCATTTGGTCTGGGAAGCACTTGGCTGGGCGTGTTGAGTCGACGAGTCAACCGGTTTATGTCCCGCGGTCATTTTCTCGATATCGGGGTGCTTGCGGAGTGCGTACGGGCCAATATTGGGGATATCACCTTTGAGGAAGCGTTCGCGCGCTCGAAGCGTGTCCTGAACATCACTGTCGCAACCTCGAATACCGGTGGGACGCCGGATTTGTTAAACTACTTGACTGCCCCCAATGTGGTACGTGCCAACCTCCAACCTCTATCCAACTTCTCAGAGCTAACCACGTGCAGTTGATCTGGTCTGCGGCTGTGGCGTCGAATGCATCATCCTCATCATTGTACCAATCGGTACCGATCTACTGCAAGGACGAGTCAGGCAAAATCGTCCCCTGGTGGGACGACCAAGACGCAGCCTCCAAGGCAGCACGTCGCACTCGTCGATACAAAGCCGGAGAATCGCCGCTAGCGCGCATCGCAGAGCTATTCAACGTCAACCACTTCATCGTCTCCCAAGCCCGACCCTATCTCATCCCATTCTTCCGCTCCGAGATGCACCTGCTTGACCGGCGTCCAACAGGCCGGTTCACCGTAACGCGCGCCATCAAAGGCCTCGTCGCGTCGGAAATCCGCCACCGACTGCGCCAACTAGATTACTTCGGCTACCTTCCGCAGGTCCTCGCGCGGCTTCTCATTGAGGAGACCATCCCGGGACCCAGCCTGACCCTCGTCCCAGACCTCTCCATGATGGACTTCACCAAGCTCCTGGAGAACCCAACTAAAGAGAACCTGAAGCACTGGATCCAGAAGGGCGAGAAGGGCGTGTGGCCTGCGCTCAGTGCGCTCAGAGTTCGGTGTGCGATTGAGTTCGAGCTCGATAAGCATTACCGGTATGTGCGACGACGGTGTCGACCCGCTGAGAGTCCCGTGTCGCCTGTTTTGCATAGTCCTTTCTTGCAGGGGACTGGACATTTTGAGTCGGTGGATACGGTGGATACGGTGGATACTAGGTGATGGCATTCTGGCCTGGACGGGAACGTCTGCAGACGTCAACAAGTGTCCAACTGTAGGAGCGGGAGGGCAAGTTTGATGCTACATACGAACTCAAGGAGTATCGAATGTTCGATCCTGGAAATATCCGATCCATTCCTCCAACTTTTGATAGAAGATCAGGGAATGGCCTGTCTACACGGAGATTGGACAGACAGCGGCACCGATCTTGGTTCGGATCAGAAGCGAAAAGACTATGGAAGTCATATATTCCAGCATCCATCTGTTATAATATACATCGAACCAACACCCTAAGGCTGACCGACCCTCCACCGATTCCACCCACCAACAACACTCTTAACACGGAAGAAAGAAAGAAAGAAAGAAAGAAACACATAGATCAATAAAGGTACACATTATCAGTATAAAGTCATGTTTCAAAATACTCTACATAATCAATAGCAATAGTAGAAGTCAAATCATAAATATGGAGGATCCTCCCTCCCCTCAACCAATATCAAAACAAACCATGCACGGATATATTCAAAACCACAACAATTGGTATAATATAATATCCAACAAACCCCACCTTGCATATAATCAGATATTACAACCCCCATCCATCCCCTATCAACCCACGAAATAAAAAATAATCAAATAGGAATCCCCTCGGACCACCAAGTCACCGGATCAAAGACAAGTTTCTGCTGCTGCTGCTGCTGTTGCTGATGTTGTTTATTTTGTTGTTCTTTTGTTTTTTCCAGCCAAGTGGTGGGTCAAGTTAGCTAGTTGATCGATGTCGACGGTCGAGGAGGATCATTATTACCCGACTGGGGACGGGAGTGGCGGCCGTGAAGCGAGTGCGAGCGCCATGAGTGAGGGCGTTTCTTGTCTGATTCGGACGGGATGTATTCCAGGGGGGGGACTGGTTGTGTTATTAATATTGTTTTCTTGGAAGGGAGATATATTCGATGTGGAGAGGGAAAGGAAGGAAGATACGTACTACTGAATGCGTAACCGTCGGCGGCACCCTCCTTGTTCTGCGGGTCGATTTCCACCCGGATAGCCACGTCCAGACCACCTGGCATGACGCCGTCGGAGCCGAACCCGTCCGCGGCGGAATTTTCAGCCCCCGCGGTGGCTTCGCCGTTGTGGAGCGGCGAGTGGCCGTCCTTGGGGATCTGGTCGATGGTGCCGCCTTCGAGACCGGTGGGGCCGTCGCCGTTGGTGAACGGGGTGTCGACCTCTGTTAGGCAGGCGTAGTTGCGGGACGGCATGGTGACCATGTTCCAGGTGGCGCTCTTCTCGATACCCCCGGGCTGGCGATCGAATATGTTCATCAGGGTCTCGTCGGTGTCGTGGTCGAGGTGGTGGATCTTGTTGCGGCGGGCGAGCAGGTTGGCGACGGCCTTGGGGGGCGGCTTGTTGGTGATGGCGGAGCTGACGACGTTGACCATGTAGCGGGGGTCGTGGCGGGTCTGGACGCCCAGCTTGGGGTTGGAGTAGAAGCGGCCGATGGCGGCGAGGTGGACGTCGCCGCCGAGGAAGGTGACGCGGGCGGAGTGGGTCTTGGAGAAGTCCTGCAGGCGCTGGATGAAGAGGCGGCGCTCGCGCTTGTGCTGGCGGGCGGTGTAGTGGTCGTCGAGGTCGTCGAGGAGATCGACCTGGCCGTCGAACTGGTTGAAGAGGCCGCCGGCGAAGCCGAAGCGCTTGTTGAGGAGGCGGATGGGCGCGATGACGGGCGAGCTGAGGATGTTCTCGAGCCAGGCGAGACGCGGGTAGGCGATGGGGACGCCGAGGAGGACGATCAGGTGCTTGATGTCGCCGTTGGCGGCGGCGACTTCCTGCTCGAGTCGCTTGAAGATGAGGTCGTAGGTGTCGTTGTAGTTGACCTGGTGGCGGGTGCGCTCGGTCCGGGCGTCGACGCCGACGAAGGCGATGCGCTTGCCGAGGCGCATGTATAGGTTGCGACTCTTCTCCTCGACGTAGGGGCCCGGGCGTTTGCCGACGATCCAGCTGTCGTCCTCGGGCTGGTTCTCGAGGACGTAGGTGTTTTCGAGCTGGCGCGGGTCGGCGCCGGCGGTGCCGTTGACGGCCTGCATGGTCTGGGGCGCGTCGGTGGTGTAGGTGGAGCGCGGGGGTGCGATGTGGTGCTGGAAGAGGCAGTAGTACTTGAAGGCGACGCCGCCGATGCCGCGGAAGACGGAGCAGCGCATGAAGTGGTCGGTGTAGGAGCCGAAGCCGTCGATGATGTCGTGGTCGTCCCAGATGTTGATCTGGGGGATACGGCCGTTGGCCTCCTTGAAGGGCTCGGTGGAGTACCAGCGGATGTAGTTGGCGTAGTAGTACTCGTCGCAGCGCTCGCGCATGGAGTTGTCGAAATTGTGGGCGCGACGCTTGTGGGGGTTGCCGATGGCGGTCCATTCGGCCAGGGGCCCGTCGACGCGGATGCCGTCGTTGTAGATCTGATCGCCGCCGCCGATCATGACATGAAAGGGCTTTTCGGCGTGGACGCGCAGGACATCGTGCCACAGGTTGGGGCCGAGCCAGGCGTCCATGTCAGTGCCGACGGAGAAGCCATTGCAGGAGTGGAACATCATGCGCATGGACTGGTTGACGGAGGGGACAACAAAGTCCCAGGAGGCGCGGCCGAGGTCGCCCTGAGTGTAGTGGAAGCCATCGATGGCATATTCCCAGCGAGCCTCGTAGGAGTCCAGGGGGAGGGCGAGGGAGAAGCGCCAGAAGGCCTTCTCGGGATCTTCGTAGAGGCGCAAACCGTCGATGGGGGAGCCGTGGTTGCCATAGAGGGGCGCATCGGCCGAGGCATCGGGGGCGGCTGGGCCAGCCTTGCGCAAAACAAGCCGCGGCTGAGGAGAGTTGGGTTTGGTCACGATCAACACACTACCACGCCAGGTGGACTCGGAGGCATTGATGTCCATGTTTTTGAAGTTGAGCAAGGGCCCGCAGATAACATCGATCTGGGGGGTGGCCACGGGTTGGCCATTGGAAGGTAGGCCATTGGGGGGTAGGCCATTGGGGGGTATTCCATTGGGGGGGTCTATGCGATCCGATCGGTTAGTATTAAACATGAGGTAGGAGGGAGATCGAGAAACCAAGGCGCACCGTATTGTTGGGCCATGATGGGACTATGGCCTGCGACTCAGAATACTATCCAAAAGAAGGAATATAACAGGATCAATCAAGGATGGTGGGGAGGCGTATATAGACGGAATGAAGTCACAACAAAAGGGGTATCAATGCACGCAGGGAGAAGATCAAGGGATCGAGTATACGACTCGAATAAAGGTAATAATACGAGAAGAATAAGAAAAGGAGAGGACGAGAAGCAGAAGAAGGGGGTTGTAGATTAAAGAGAAGTAGAGTTTTCGACCCAGAGAAAGGGAGGTTAAGAGGGGAGAATGATAACAGAACGAACATAACCCAGATAATAAGCATTATAAGGCTACCCAGACTGCTGGCCAAGAAGGAACTAAGAACTAGTCCGAATAACCTGGGTTCTGCTGCTCATGAATCGTGGATTTGCTGATCGTAATCTGTGGTATGTGGCTGCCTAGCTTTACAGGCATCTCTCTTCTTTTCTTTGATATAACTTCATTTTATCTTCATCATGACTTCTTTAACTTCTTCAACTTCATCTTGATCTTGCTTATTCCTCCTTTCTCTTCATTCATTCTCTTTCTTTCCCTTTACCTTTCCTCCTATCCATTCATTCTCCTATTCATCGGATCTCAGGGGTAGACTGTCCAATATGACCATGATCTTCACTCCAGTGATGAACAGCCCAAGTGGATCCATCTCCCCATGTCCATCATCCCATACCATCCCTGATAACTCCATCGTCCCATACCATCCCTGATAGCATCCATAAAACCATGAAGAACCATATTGGAATGTACTCTCACAAGAAGGATCCATAATCCCAACTCAAACATCCAGTTGACAAAGAAGATGCAATATAAAACATCCATGAAAATGAAGAAAAAATAGTCGAGAATCCACACTTAATCAAAAGCCGGGCTAGGAAGAAGTCGACGAACCGGTGGCGCCTCAGCTCCCGATGCCAAACTCCAGTCGTCATGCAAATATCCCATCGGGCTGACGTTAGCAAACACATCCCTCGGTGCGCGATCAATCCCCACCCCAAGCTCCAACAGCATCCTGGCAAACCCTCCTCGATTCTCTACCGTGTCCAGCTCGGGCTGCGCGTCCACGAGATCCGCCGCACGCCGGAGGAGCAGGGACAGCGGGATCCGGTCGTACTCAGTCACAGCCGACCCCTCCTCGAATCCCTCCGTCGCAGGCGCCACAATGCCCGGTGACATGGGACTCCAAGCTCGTGCGGACGCCCCCGGGCTGCTGGGAAGTGGCCGGGGAGATGGAGTCCGGGGAGGGTCCGGGGGGAACGTGGACTCCAAGACTTGGCGACTGGCCTCGGACCGCTCCCTCATCTCTTCGAACGCCTCCGCCGCCGCCGCCTCGGGAGAGCTCTCTGTCTCGGGGATCGCGAACAGTTCCTCCAGTCGCCCTTCAGTCCGCTTCCGTTTCAGGTTCCGGTCCTCGCTGCGAAGCCGGTCGCACGTCTCCAGCCCCGGAGCCCGCCAAGGCCTCCCCGCCAAGCTGCCGTCGTGCATGGACTTCTCATAGTTGTACAGATCGTTGATGTACTTGTTGACCTCCGACTTGCGCTTGTATCCGCCCGTCGACAGGTCCCTATTGGATGCAAACCACGCCCGGAACGACGCCCGCTGCAGCACCATGCGGAGCTCCTCCACGTAATGCGTGATCTCCTGCTTGAGCATGTCCATCGCGTCGTGCTGCTCTTCGAAGATCACCTCGGCAAAGTCCAGCAGCCACTGGCACAGCGAAATCGCAATGACGATCTCCATCCCGGGGTCGTCCTCCCCGCACAGCGCCACGCAGAATGGGCTCGAGCTGAGCACTCCAATCCCCACGTGCACCTCGTCGCGGAAGCTGGACTGCAGCAGCAGGAGCAGGTCCGGCACGCTGAGCTGGTACATATCGAGCCCGTCGTCCCACACCGTCCACAGATCGTCGATGTTTTCCGTGATATAGTCGAAGTGGCGCGCAAAGAACATTCGTTCCGTGCAGTTGAATCCCACGACGTAGTGTCGGCTCCGGACCGTCGTGTCATGATCCGGGATGGGGAGCGCGCAGATCAAGAATCGCGCCTCATTACCGCCATCGCCAGGAAATAGGGTCTTGGGATCCAGAAGCTCGCGGTAGGAAATGCGCCGGCATTCCATGCCATCGTACAGATACATACCGTTCCGCCTGCACCAGGTGTCTTTGTCTTTTTCCACGGCACGCAGGTACAAGTGGTAGTCGACGATCTTCGACGGGTGACTGATGACACACGTCGGGTCGTCGGCCGTCTTGCTCTTCTTGCTCGTCGGTCCGTCGGGGCCTTCATCGGAGGCTGCAGACGCCGTATCAGACCAGGAAGGCGCAGACGTCTCCTCCGGATGGTCGACCACGTCAAACGCGGTGGATGCCGTGTCCGACCAGGGTGGAGCGGACGGTGCAGCCTCAGGCGAACCCTCCGGATCGTCGCCCCCGTCGAGTTGGTCCGGGAATTCTTCTAGCTCATCCACCATGTCTCTCTGAACGAACAAGCGGGTCATCACAAAGTGTTCATCTTCGGGAACCTGTGGGCTAAGATCTTGGTATATCTGTGACAGGCTCCTCCTCATTTTGAACATGGGAGGCGGGCTCTGCCCATCCTCGAAATCTACCATATCCGACATGTTGCTCAGATATGATGGAAACTGCGTGAGAGACAGATATTCAAGTGAGTGGCAGAGATGGCGAGATGCCAGTGGAAGGTAGCCAGGATGACCGCCGAGAATGAGAGCGGACTTCTCGAATCAGACTCTCGAAGACCGATTCACGGCTGATTCCGGACTGTCTTGAAGACTGACGTGAACTAAAATCAACAGCACTGATCTACTAAACTGACTTTGATGACAGACGACGCGTTTGATATCAAAAGGATCAAAGATGATAAAAAACGATACTGGAAGGATGCAGGATAATGAAGACAATGAGAGAAGAAGAGAAGGGAGAAAGCAAGCACCAACAACAGCAGAAAGAAAAGCCTTTTCAAACCCAGAGCAACAACACGACATGACATGAGCAGTTATTGTGCTCTCCCAGACTCACTCGCCTCAAAATCAGCAAACCTGGCTTCATGTCTACTCTACAATCTACAACTGAGGCTTCACACCATCCATTCTTGGGTATAAAACCACGACGACTAACAATCCGGGGTAGACCCATGCGATGCAGTGCGTCGAGCGATGAACCGCGGGTCTACTTACGAAGCGTAACCTTCTAGAAGAGCAGATCTGGACGTGTTTTGTTGTTTTGGGGGTGTTGGTTGCTCGGCCAAATTAGGAAAGTCAGTGTTGAGCTGTGGACTACATTCACTGGTGGTAACCCTGACAAATATGGATGAATATTTACGTCATACTGGGGGGCTTGGAGTATCTCACTGATAGTAGACCTTATTTGAAAGACAAGAAAGATGTCTGTTGAAAGCATAGTGGAAGAACTGAGTATCAAAAAAGAAGTCAATTTGTCAATTAGGCAGGTTGAGACTTCTGTGGGTAGTCTAGATTTACGTCCTTCTTTCGTGATCAGATATTTACCATATTTCCACGTTATGAATAATAATAAATACAAAGCAGCACACAAACAACAGTGCCTACCTAACAAAAAGCGCCAGCTAGTAAAACAAGAGTAGAGAATGAAAACAACAACCACCAAACACATCACACCCAAACCAACAAAATCAAAAAGCAAAGTCTACTCCAGAAAAGCCCTCTTGAACCAAGGCATCTCCTCCCTCTTCCTCCTCTGCTGATCCTTATAAGCCAGGGCGAAGATAGTCCCAGTGAGATACCCGCCCAGATGAGCATAGTTGTCGACTCTGAAGAAGCGGAAGGCGGGGATGAGGTTGAGGAATTCGAGGGCCACGATGCCGGTCAGGAAGACCCAGCCGTTGGCGGACATGGTGTGTTGCCATTCCTGGGGGAGGAAAGCAATGGTGAGTTTTTGGCTATATCATTAAAGTCCGTTGGTTAGTGATGATGGTCTTGAATGGGCTTTTATTGTGGGGAAAGGAAGGGAGGATGGGGGGCGTACTCGGCGTTGAGCACGCAGAATGCGGCTATCAGGCCTGCGATGGCGCCGCTGGCTCCGAGGGATGTCACGGCTAGTTGGCCGGTTAGGGCGTGCGCTGCTAGCGAGGTGAACGAGCCCATGACACCGGCGACCATGTACAGAGAGAGGAAGTTGCCTCGGCCGATTTCATCGTGGACTTAATAGAGTCAATGATGTGGAAATAGCTGGAAGGAGGTTTTGGGAAACATACGCTTCGTGCCACTATAGTACAGAACAAGCATGTTCATACCGAGGTGCTTGAGGCTCTGGTGGCTGAACACGGCGCCGACATTGCTCAACGGGCGGGGACACGCGGCGACGCTGATGAAATAGCGGTTGAGAAGTCGCCATGCGGGCGGGACTTTCCACAGGGCCCAGATCCCCAGGTTGATGCCGATGATGGCCGCGACGGTCGCTGCCGCCGGGGGGGTATCGGGCCACATGCGATCCGCTCTCGCGGGCGGTTCGTACGTCTGGGCGAAGACGTAGCCCGCGCCGATTGTGAGGAGGACAACTGCGAGGGAAGGGAAAATTCGTCGGCTCTGTCAATTTGCTCGAGATGTCAGCAAGCTTGATCCCCTCAAACATAGCCTATGCGACTACGCCCAATATGTGTAACTCACGGTAGTGATCTTGGTCGCATCAATGGTGGTGTCCATGGCCTGTAAATGGTGCTTCTGCACCCAAGCCAGGAGAGGACGCTCAGTGGGATCCGCGCGTTGCTGAACTATAAGCCAGTTAGTGGACGCATATACATATATATACGTCAAGGCATCTTACCTCCATAAGCCGGCTCGCCGTCGGATTTCTGCAACGCCGTATGCTTTTGAACCTGCTGCTCGTACATTTGACGCTGGCGCTCTTCGCCCTCCAGCCACTCCTGTCGTTTCCGTTCCTGCTCTGCCAGCAGTCGCTTTTCGTTATACTTGCGCGCTTCCTGTAAGACACTTTTTCCCGACGGGTCCTGGGACTCGCCCAGCTCGGCCTCGTAAGAGCCACTCTGCGGCTTGTAGAGACCCAGGTCCTCGGCGCGGCGAATCAGCTTGGCTTCCTCCTCTCGTTCTTCGCGCTCCACGCGCGCCAGGATCGCGGCATCCTCGTCCATGGGGTGGTTGTTTCTCAACCATGTCAAAGCCTTATCGAGTGTCGCGGGGCGGGCGGAACGGGTGATATCGGCCGGGAGGTCCAGATCCAAAGTGCCCGCTTCGCGTCTGCCCTGAAGGACTGCCAAAACACGGTTTCCCATCTGGGGTGTCAACTTCGTGCGGGCGCCGAAGATCGCCTTGATCTCGGCCTCGCTGAAGGGCTCGGGGCGCACTGGGACGCCATGTTCCGGCGGCGGAGGGGTCGGTCGGGAGTGGAGGCATCGGACAAGAGCCGGGGGTGTGAATGGTTGTGTCGCGGTTAGGCGCGGAAGCGATAGCGGTTTGGGGACAGACGAGGAGACGGTGGTGAATAATTTTCCGGCGGGAATTCTATACAAGGACGTTGAAGAGGCGCGAAGGGCGGAGCGCACCGGCGAGAGCAAGCCTAGATGATGGCGCCCCGCGCACGGGTTCCGCCATGCTGCGCAGAAAACATTGCTCATCTCCTCCGACTGAGGGTCTGGGACCCTACTGCACGAGCGTGTCAATTAGTCAGGAGTTGGGGAGAAACAGCAGTGGGAGTAGAGCAAGTAGAGCAAGTGGTGGTTGGAGATCCAAACGTGGAGAAATTCAGGCATCCCGAAAATCAGGCCGACCTCCGGAGCGGAGAAGTTGTTCCGATGCCTCCATGCTTGGTTTCATTACATTGTTTAAATGGGAATTATTATATCTATATAGGTTTTTGTATTGGTATGCTAGATTGGTATAATAGACATAATGAGTACTACGAAATCCTCAAGTAAATGTAGTGTTGAAGTTGTTAGTCTGCATGGTCAGATGTATATATAATGGGCGGAGGAGTGGCACATTGCACATGCAACCCCTACATCACCACCACACCAAACACACCTTCGACAAGAACTGGACGTAACCACGAAAAGATCACTACACTCAAGTTATCCCTCTTCTTACTCTTACTATATTACCAGATCTGGGCCAATATCAACAGCTCCAACTCCACGTGTACAGTCACGTGCTGATAAAGCACACAGCACCGATAACGCCGACGACGTCAAAACGAGCATCATCCACGCAACCATAATTAGTTCATCCACACAGCACACAATATCCCACTACCCTTAAGCCAAACCCGTTTCAAATATCTCCCGTCCGAAAAGTATTCATCCAAAATGTCCTCAGAAGCCCTCCCCATCAGCCCCGCAGCCTTCACAGAAGCCATCAAAGAGCTACCCCTCGCCGTCGTCTACGCCAAGGCCTCCGAACTGCAAAACTCCATCGCCCACCTCCAGCGCTCCAACAGTGAACTGAAGACGTTCGTGGCCGAGTCTGCAGACACCCTGCAGGAGAAACAGGAGCTGGAAAACTACATCGCGGAGAATGAGGGCGTGATGGGCTCTATGAATGAGCGGATTGGATTGCTAAAAGCCGAGGTTGAAGGGCGCGGTCAGAAGTGGATTGAGTTGGATGAGTTGGCGCCTGATGCGAAGACGGGTTCTCCGGGGGCTAATGGGGCTGGGGCTGCTAATGGTCATGGATCAAGTGCGCCGCAGGGATCGTCGTCGGCGGCGGATAGATCGGGTGATGCGCAGGATGGGGAGGGGGAGGATGGAGTTTACCTATGAGGTTTCTCAAAGAGACACAATTCCAAAGCAACAGAGAAAAAAGGAAGAAAAGGATTCAGGAAAAAAGGAATGGTGCCAAACACAGAGGTATCCTCGTTGAGAACTGTCCGTCATCTCTTGTCTTGTCTTGTGTTTTGTTTTGGGTACTTCCATACTGCATCGTCTACATGGCGCTCTTGATTTACGATTTACGATCCCAAGACTAGGACTCACCAGCCGCGCAAGCCTTTCACACAATCTGAAACTCTGTGGTGATCTTCCTCAGCCCAGCCGTTGGCATGAAAGCCACCGTGATACTTGATGTGGGGATACTGGGTCATATCCACTGACTACTTCATACCGCATGCGCAGGGGATTGGGAACGGCATATTTCATGTCTTGTTTAATCGTCGTTCATATTCAACCACGTTTATGGAAGATCGGTATCCCCAACACAGATGGAACATCAAATAAAGATGAGAAATCAGGCGAGGAGAAAAAAGAAAGAAAATACCGAGGCTTTGAAGCCTTGCCCGCGGCAGGTGCTCCGTATCTATTCAACTACAATGACTGCGTGCAAAACATCTCGACGAGACAGAATACCAAGAGGGTATGCATCAATACAGGAAAAGTTCAAGAAAAGGAGAACAAAACGGGAAATCACAATATGCAGATCGCATGCTAAATGCTCAAGGTTTCACAGCAGTAAATGTCATGATGTGTTGCCTTGACCTTGCACAGTAATCAAAGGTAATTGGACAAACTCGGGGGGCCAAAACAAATTGAACCAAAGAAGCCAGCTCCAACGCCAGGTCACGAAGACACATTATGTGGTCGAATGCACGTAGCCATAAGGACCCACCGTCTAGCTCAGCTAGAGGCCTGCGGAGCCCAGTGGCCACCCGAGAGCGCCTCGGGAGGAATCCGTTGCTGCTTGATGAACAGGTCGATCAGAGGCTGCATGGGCTCCATCTCCTTGTCGGAGACGAGGTTGTAGTATTTGGCCACGGTGGCGAAGTGGACGAAGCACATGTTGAGCACGTCGTGTTTCGAGATGTGCCAGAACAGGATCCAGTGCGCGTGGTAGAGGTGCGCATAGCAGCGGAACATCTGCTTCATGATGCCTTGGCAGTCCTTGTAGAACGTCTGCGGGAAGCCACTGGACTTGCCGATCCACTCGTCGCCCGCCCCCGCCGACGACGGGTGAGAGGGGTCCGTCGCGGCGATCTCATTGAGCGCGAAGGTGTCGGGGTTCCCGGTGACTTTCCCCGTGGGAAACATCAGGTTGTCATGGATCTTGGCGACGACCCATTTCTCCACGCGGTTGATGAATTTCGGGGCGGGGATCTTGGCGGCACGGCCGTCCACGAGCCACGTGTAGGTCAGCCTGGACAAGACGAGAACTTAGCATGCGAACTCTTTTTTTTTTTTTTTCTTTTTGGGACCGGGCGCGGGGGGAAAGGGGGCTTACCGGCCAGCAGACATGGTCGGACAGGAGCTTTCATTGCAGATGGGAAGACCGGTCACTCCATTGACTTCCTGAATCACCTGGAGCATGCCATGCAGCAAACGGTATTGTTCGACGACTGTGGGGAATCGGGGGTATCAGCACCACACGTCCGGAAGCGCTTGCGCGGTGGGGGCACTGGAGTCGATCGCTTACTCTGGTGGGCCAGCCACTCGCCCAGTTCAACATTCTTGGGACAGGCACAGAGCGTCAAGAAATTGCCCTTGACATTCAACGGAGCATACTTCTCCTGGAAAAAGTATTTGGGGGCGTCGGGGTCGACGGGGGCGGGGTTGTCCATGTTGGGGGCCAACGCCGGGGAGTTGGGACCCGAGCCGATGTGCGGAGGCACCTGAGAAACCGGGGACGAGGCCGGACTTCCGTTGTTCATCTTCGGGGCGCTATTGTTGTTTTTATTATTGCCACCTCGGCCAAAACCCTGGCGGCTGCAGTTGATCTCATACACCAATCAGTAACCGATGCGTTGAGGAGTTTCAGGTAAAGGTGGGGGGAGTGATGAAGACGAGAGATGCACAACAGAGAGAATCGAGAGAACGAAGACGAAGAAAACAAGAGGAGCTCGATCTTGACAGAAGAAATTCAAGACGACAAAAGAAAGAACAAAGAACCAAGTGACGATGGGGTTGGTCGAGGGGAGGAGGTTGCATTTAGGGGGCTGTCCATATTTATGGTTTGCGGCGCCCAGACTATCAAAAGACCGTCTTGGACAGGCGATCCTTTTCCTTTCCTTTTCCTCTTCCTCTTCTTCTTCTTCCGCCTCTTGGCTTGATTCGAGAATTATTTTGATATTTTTAACCAATTTCTTGACCACGCCAGGGGACACGATAGAGGAGGTGTATGGGGTGTGACCGGGGATTATAGGAGATCGAAGGATGCAGGGAGCCGGAGATTGGGATGGGATTCGTTACTTACACACTTTGCAAGAAAGTCGCCATGATGACAAGTCTCACTGGGATCCAAAAGTGTCAACAAGTCGAATCGGTGGACGAGAACGAAGCGGATTGAAGGCAGGACGTAGTGGGAGAAGAGGGGAGGAAAAGGTGGAGAGGGAGAAGTGAAGATGGCGGAGGGGGAAATAGTACGGAGTTACGGAGTATCAAACTAGTCAGGAATCTGGATCTTGTTATTACTACTCTACTCTCTACACTGTATCCGGCTAGATAGCAGTCTCAGGTCCACTGGATTTGAACAATCCAGCCCAGTCCCTCCAGGAAATAATTCCCTTCTGATCTGTATCTGTATATCTTTTTCTTTCTTCGTTCTCGTCCTGGCCTTGTTGGCCTTGTTGGCCTTGTTGGTCTTGTTGGTCTTGTTTGTCCTGTTTGTCTGTGCTAATGACGCTAAACCATATCGAGACCGGAAAGGATTAACTTCCCCCCATTCCATCCGAGATTCATCTTCATCTTCATACTCGGAGACTCGACTGGACCGTGTCTTCCTTTTGCTTTGCTTCTACTCCCTCAACCTTTATTGCACTTGATCGGTGTGTATAACTGTGTGGATTAGGTTGACCGCAGCACTCTCGAACTCAACACCCTTCTTTCGCCGTTAAGACGACCACGGACAGATCCCGGCCCGTTCACCGAATTCGTTGCGCTTCCCCCGGTTTGCCAGCTCCCCTGGCCTAGGGTTACCCATCATGTCTTCATCCGATGAGGATGTGGTTCGCCGTCCGGCGCGTGGCCCAGGTGCTGGTCACCAACCCCCCAGTCCGTCCGGAAGTGAACGCAGCAATGGTCCCGCCGCTCGGGATCAAAGCCCCATGGGCTCGGACGCGCCGAACATGATTGGCGATGACGATGATGCGGACCTGTTCGGCTCGGAAGGATCAGACGCGGGAATGGATGACGAGTATGATTGATTCGGGCAAGGGATGCCGTTTACACCGACTATATGGATACTGACTCTTCTATCAGTCGACCTCAACGATCACTCGACGATCAGGAATTGGATTCGGCCGATGACGAGGATCGTTATGACCGCGCGGGAGATCGCATGGACTACGAGGGAGCGGAAGATGAGTACCAGGAGACGGTGAACATTATGGATCTGAGCCTAGGCCGCGCGCCGGAACCGCTCACTTCCAAGGATGAGGTAGGTCCGGGGAGAACGGGTGAATCGAGTCCGGATATCTCAGCCGCTTACCATGGCACACTCTAGGTCTACACCATGCCGGTACCTGGCTTTCTGTCCGTGGAGACCGAAGAATTCAACCCCGAGACCTATGTCGCACCCCCATACGCTACCGCGGCGACTTCGCTTTGCTGGCGCCACGACCCTAACGACGACTCACTCCTGCAGTCGAACGCTCGTCTTGTGCGCTGGGAGGACGGATCCATGACCCTGCAACTGGCGTCCGCGCCCAAAGAGCAATACCGGATCTCGACCAAGCCATTGGCTCCCCTCAACAAGTCCGGAGATTATGACACGAAGCTGGATTCCCACGTATACCTGGGAGCCGCCGCCGAAGCGTCATCGGTCTTCCGATTGACCTCGCACTTAACCCACGGCCTCACCGTGAACCCGACCACGATGGAGACCGACGACGCGGTGCAACGTCTCCAAGAATCGTTGGCCGCGGCCACCCGCGGCGGCAAGAAGACGGTGGACGGGTCCGCACCCGTCATCGACGTAAAGGAGGACCCCGAGCTGGCCAAACGACAGGCCGAGATGGCGGAGCGCGAGAAGCTGAAGGCTGCCCGGCGGCGCCAGCAGCTCGCCGATCGAGAGCTGGACCGCGGTCGTCGCGTGGGCGTCTCTCACCGATCCGGCGGGGCCGGTCTGACGGTGGGCGGCCTGGAAGACGACGACGGGCTTATGACGACGCGGGCAAAGAAGACACGGCGGCCCAACCGTCGGGGCGAAATCTACACGGACGACGAAGAAGATTACGACCGGCGGGGTCGCACGCGGGAAGACGAATACGACGAGGACGACGGGTTCTTGGTCGGCAGCGACGAGGAGCCAGAAGTGGCGGACGATGACGACGATGAAGACGTGCTGGAGGATGACGATATGGATGCGGAAGGCGAAGAGGAACGTGCCCCTGCTGCCCGTCCCAAACAGAAGGCATCCCCCGAGGGTGCGGCTGGAACCCCCCCGGCCCGGAAGAAGCACCGCTACATTGTGGACGACGACGATGAAGAGTAATTCCGTTGCCACTTGATTTTTCCTACGACCGTTCTACCTACCTACCTTCTTCCTCCTCGCCATCGCCATCTTCCACGTGTATTGTTGACTCCATTTCCTACACCCCGAACGATGCCATTTTGCATCAGGGTCTGGGTGTTTAATATTGGCGAAAAATTGGTCCCTAAGTTCAGGTAGGGGAATCAGAAATGAAATAGATTGAGCGCCGAAATATGCGTGTTCATCAACCATCTCTTTGACGTACATAATTCCAAATTAAAATCAGACTCCCTCCAACGCTTTTAACTTCCAAGCGGATAACCGACTCCCCCCCACCGCTCCAAGTGAAACAATATAAAATAAAGCAACAAAAAGACTCCTTCCTTGTGAGATGAATCAAACGCTTTGAAGCAAGTCGTGAGTGGGAAACTCCATAGCATTGTCCGGATGCTCAAGCTAGGCCAGCTGCGGTTGAAGCAAATGCAAGGATATCGATATTGCATAGTAGTGTAGTAGATTATATAGATAGACGAATGAGCTGCGATACGCACTCAAGCCACCACACCGTTGGGGTACTCATGTGGCTCGAAGCCGAACTTGGCGATCACTTCTCTGGCGCTCCGAGCCACTCGTATGCAGAGGAGGTTCTCCTCCTCCACCTGACAGTCCAAGTCCGCTTGATTGGGAGAATCCGAGGGAGAGAGCGGATGAGATTGGTGCCAGCTTCGTTGGCGGTTTTCCATCTCAATGATGCAGGAGAGTAAACTCGGGACCTGGGAGCATTTCACGCTGCCGGCCTCATCGCTGGGTGTGCCGAGTAAACTGGACCGCACCGTCTGTCGGAGCCAGTCCGCCCAAGCTTCTGTCGGGTTCGGGGAGTTCTGCAGCGCAGATACGTAAGCTGGGGGTGCGGCCTGCCTTCCCAGTTCTACTGGGTCGGTCTTTGATACGCGGAGCCAGGCGTCGGCGATGACGTTGAGTAGGGTCCCCGTGAACATGACGTTCTGCATGCCTGTGGCGAACCGTGTGGGACAGACCCGGCAGCGGATGACGGCCTGCGCCGTCCGCGACGCGATGAACAGCGAACACAGGGTATGCTGGGAGATGGGGAACGAGGCGAGGGAGGATAGATGGCTGAGGCAGAGATAGAGATAAGATAGACATGTACACTGCCCGCTGGGGGTCTGGGAGTGAGAGAACGGCACGGGGGGCGATTGGAGCTGTGGTAGGCCCGGCGGCGTCGTGAACGGATTCGGCATTGCTGCCGTCACGCTCGTAAAGTCAGGCCACGGGCTTGTGGTCTCTGGAACGGAGCTGAACGATTGGCCCTGTTCCAGTTGCCACGAATGATTGTGATTCTCGTCGGTCGAGAGGAGTTGATGCGACGCACTCGTCACCGGCAACGGACACCATTCTGGAAAGACACCGTGGGATGCGTTCACAGGGCCTGTTGCTCCTGGTGGTGTAAGGTTCGCGGGAGGGAAATCGGCGGGGTTGACATTCAGCCATGCGTCGTCGCCAGAGAACTCAAACGGCGGCAATTCATCATCATCTTCTCTCGCCCGTTTCTTCGGCGGTCGTCCCATTTGCTTTTGTACAGAATAATGGCACGACAGGGACTGCTTGACACAGCGACTACAGCCATTGGGCTCCCCCGAGCATTTGAGTTTCCGTTTCCCTATCCCGGGATAAGCCCATCAGCACCCAACCATGACATATCGTCATCCGCTTGAGATTGAACAGAGCACATACTACACTCGTCGCATGCCGCATGCCGCTTCAGCGGCTGGGACGTCGGAGCAGCATCCTGGCTTTGGGAATCATCAGAAGGCGTGGGGAGCGATGTGCCCCACTCAGTCTGGTTGTCCCACATCTGCCGGAGGAAGTATCGATAGCTACCTTGCTGCACGTTTTGGTAGCCTGCAATTTAGATATGTTGACGATTCAAGATTCAAGTTGATCTGATGATAGCCAGATGGTAGAGAAATGAGCCTGACAAGCAAGCATGCATTTCTCAGAGTAAAATCAGCAAAGCAACGAGGACAATAAAACAAGATGAAGGTCGAACTAATAAAAAAAAGGCCAAAAATGGATCGCGATAAGATCCGCCCAGAAGGCGGTGTGTCACGTGGGCGGTCAGCCTCGAGGCTCGGCAAGGAAGAAAAAAAAAAAAAGTTCCCCGGAAAACTTCCTGCATCAAGACTGGAAAAAAGAGGAAATCTCGACAACATCGGGGCATTTTCTTCACCATGAATCCCTCGAAAGTCTCGAAGAAGCGCAAGGCTGTGACTCGCGATGTGGAGGAAGATGCGGGGGTGTTTTCTGGCGAGGAATTGACCGCTGAGGGTCTGGATCTGTCTGATAATGCGAACGACTTGTCGAGTGACGAAGACAGTGATTCGGAGGTTGAGTTGGTGGATGAGTTCAGCGATGAGGAGGAGGATGATGAGGAGGAACTTGATAGTGACGAGATCCCGTCTGATGGGGAAGATCTGAAGAAGGCTCCTGAGTTGGATATGCCGACGATGGACAAGGAGGAGACGTCCGACGAGGAGGAGGAACTCAACTATCGCATCGAGAAGGACGCCAATGGGAATGATCGTTTCATCTACGATGAGATCAACCCGGACGACAACTCGGACCTTTCCGACGTGGATGAGGAAGCAAACACCATCGGCAACATCCCTCTGTCTTTCTACGATCAGTACCCCCACATTGGTTATGATATCAATGGCAAGAAGATCATGCGTCCGGCCAAGGGCGAGGCTCTGGACTCTCTGCTGGATAGTATCGAGGTTCCCAAGGGCTGGACGGGCCTGACCGACCCTGACACTGGCAAGCCATTGGAATTGAGCCAAGACGAACTCGAGCTCCTGCGCAGGGTGCAGATGAACGAGATTACCGCGGATGGCTACGACCAGTACGAGCCTCTGCTCGAGTGGTTCACCAACAAGAAGGAAGTCATGCCCTTGAGTGCTGCGCCGGAGCCCAAGCGCCGATTCGTGCCGTCCAAGCACGAGGCCAAGCGGGTCATGAAGATTGCCAAGGCGATCAAACAGGGCCGCATTCTGCCCTACAAGCCTCCCGCGGAGCGAGAAGAGGTGGATGAGAATGTGATGTCCTACGATATCTGGGCCGACGAAGCCGAGCGACCCGATCACATCATGAACGTTCCCGCCCCCAAACTGCCGCCTCCTGGCTACGAAGAGAGTTACCACCCTCCCCCGGAGTACCTCCCCGATAACAAGGAACGCAAGGCCTGGGAGGAAGCCGATCCCGAGGACCGGGAGCAAGAGTACCTGCCTCAGGACTTTGGTTCCCTTCGCAAGGTCCCTGGTTTTGAGAATTTCGTCAAAGAGAAGTTTGAGCGCTGCCTGGACCTTTACCTGGCGCCTCGTGTCCGGAGGAGCAAGCTGAACATCGACCCGGAGAGCCTTCTCCCCAAGCTGCCCAGCCCAGAGGAGTTGAAGCCATTCCCCACCGCCTGCGCCACGTTGTTCCGGGGACACAAGGGCCGTGTCCGCTCCCTGGCTGTTGACCCCTCGGGTGTGTGGCTCGCCACCGGTGGTGACGATGGCACTGCTCGGGTCTGGGAGTTGCTCACTGGTCGCCAGCTGTGGAGCGTGAAGCTGAGCGAAGATGAGGCTGTCAACGTGGTTCGTTGGAGACCGACCAAGGATGCGGTGGTTCTGGCCATCGCCACCGGCGACGATGTCTACCTCGCGGTTCCTCCGATTGTGGATCCCGAGGTTGAGAAGGCCAGCCTGGAACTTCTGGACGCTGGCTGGGGTTTCGCGGCGACGCGGCCTGCCCCCAACGCCGCAGAGGCAAACAAGAAGAACAATCCTCCCACTTGGATCCGCCCGTCTCCAGCCCTCGCGGATGCTGGTGTCTGCGCGGTCATTCCCCTCCGCTACATGGTCAAGTCCATCTCGTGGCATCGCCGCGGTGACTACTTCGTCACCGTGTGCCCCGGATCTTCGACCCCGGCTTCTGTCGCCATCGCGATTCACACCCTGTCCAAGCACCTGACTCAGTACCCCTTCCGCCGGCGCCTCAAGGGTGGTGGTCCTCCGCAAACCGCGCACTTCCACCCCTCGAAACCGATCCTCTTCGTGGCTAACCAGCGCACCATCCGCGCCTACGACTTGTCCCGCCAGCTCCTCGTCAAGATCATCCAGCCCGGTGCTCGCTGGATCTCGTCGTTCGACATCCACCCGACGTCCTCCACGGCCGCCGGAGGAGACAACCTCATTGTCGGATCCTACGATCGCCGCCTCCTGTGGCACGATCTCGAGTTGTCCCAGCGCCCCTACAAGACCCTCCGCTACCACCGCAAGGCCATCCGGTCCGTCCGTTTCCACCCCGGCGGGCGCTATCCCCTCTTCGCCGACGCCAGTGACGACGGCTCGCTCCAGATCTTCCACGGCAGCGTCACCGGCGACATGCTCAGCAACGCCAGCATCGTTCCCCTCAAGGTCCTCAAGGGCCACAAGGTCACCGGCGAACTGGGCGTCCTCGATCTCGACTGGCACCCCAAGGAGCCGTGGTGTGTTAGTGCCGGTGCGGATGGTACTTGTCGGTTGTGGATGTAATTGCATGTCGACATTCCAGCGTTCATCGATCACTTCCTCCGCTCCCATTGTACCCTTTATATCATGTAGGGGGCGTTTGGTGTTTATAATTAGTCTTAGATATCCATCAAAAGTTTTGATAATAATCACGTGCGTAGATTTCCTCATAACTTAGTAGGCCGAAGCAATACTTGTCGACTGGCCACAACTAGGGAGCCTGAACAGACCGGCCATTATATGGATTGAAGGGCTTTGCGCGCAAATAAGTCATGTCTCATTAACATGAAGCCGTCTAAATTTTATAACCCCCCTTCTATACAAAGCAACGAAAAACACTGGTATAAACAAGATAAAGAAGAAGAAATATATACATCTAAACAACACCACCGCTCCAATCCCTCCGCAGCTTTTCGTACTTCTTGAGGTCCGTAACACTGGGTCGGATAAAAGGTTTAGCAGTGACGAAGTCTTCGAACTTGATAGTATCCCGTCTCTTAATGGCGCAGTAACCAGCACGACGCAGTAGACTGCCCAAGTCGGCACCGCTGAACCCTTCGCACTCCTCCGCCAACCGCCTAAGATCCTCGGAGAACTCGATGGACAGGTTGCGGACGAGCGTCTGCAGGATATCAACCCGTTCGAGAGGACTCGGCAGGTTGACGAAGAGGAGGGTCTCCAGACGGCCGGGACGCAGCATCGCGGGATCGATGATGTCAGGCCGGTTGGTGGCCGCTATCACGTAGATGCCTTGACGGTCACTGCCCAGGCCGTCGAGCTCCGTGAGCAAGGTGTTCACGACACGGGCGGAGGCCTCGGAGAGGGTATCGTCGCGACGGGGGACGAGCGCGTCCAGCTCGTCGAAGAAGATAACGCAGGGGACGGACGAGCGGGCGCGCACGAAGACTTGTCGCACGGCGCGCTCGGACTCGCCCACGAACTTGTTGAGCAGCTCTGGCCCCTTGACGCTGATGAAGTTCGCGCGCGACTCGTTCGCCACGGCCTTGGCCAGGAGCGTCTTACCGCAGCCTGGAGGACCCCAGAGGAGGACGCCTGTCGGGGCTGTGATGCCGACGCGGGCGTACATGTCGGGTTCTTGGATCGGCTCGACGATCGCGGTCGACAGCTCGTCGCGGACGCCGCCTAGGGCTCCGATGTCTGCCCAGGTGGTGTCGGGGATGGTCGCGAAGCCTTCGCGCTTGGACGACGGCTGGATCTTGGGGAGTGCGACGAAGAAGTCTGCGTTCGAGACGAAGACGACCTCTGCCTCTGCTCCGATTGGGGTTTCCTTGGCGTGCGTGATGAGGCGACGCAGCTCTTTGACCTTGGGGCTCACACCATCATCTGACTCCTCGAGGTCCATTTCTTCACCGGTGTTGGCTTTGAGTATTTCCAGATATCTTTTGATCGCCGTGGAGCCGGCGGTAGAAACCAGATCGTTGAGATCAGCACCCACGAATCCAGGCGTCCGTTTGGCCAGGGTTTTGAAGTCCAAGTCGTCTGCTAGGCGCATCTTGCGCGTCAGGGCTCGCAGAATCTGCTCTCTGACCGGTTCCGAAGGCACCGTCATGTTGATCTCTTTGTCGAACCGGCCTCCCCGGCGCAAGGCTGCGTCCAAGCTGTCTGGCCGGTTGGTAGCCGCAAGAACAATCACCGGTTTCCCGTCCGTCTTCTCCAAGGCCAAGTCATCCATGCATGTGAGCAGCTGTGCGACGATTCGCTTCTCCATCTCCCTCTGCGCACTCTCTCGCTTAGGGGTGATCGCATCGATCTCATCAATAAAGATCAGACACGGTGCTATCCGCTTCGCCTCATCAAAGTGCTCGCGCAACGCCTTCTCCGACTCGCCTGACATCCCGGAAACGATCGAGGGGGCAGAGATCGAGATAAACGGCACGCCCAGCTCCGCTGCAAACGCATTTGCTATCATCGTTTTACCGCACCCGGGCGGACCGTGCAGCAACACACCGCGGGGAGGCTGCACATTGGAAGCCAAATAGACCTGTGGCCGAGTCATCGGCAGAATCACCAGATCACCCAAATCCTGGACGACATCCTCCAGTCCGCCCAAGTCGCTGAGGCTCACGTGGGTCGGAGGGGATCGATCAATCGCAGTGTCAGCCTTGCGCCGCTTGGACGAGTGGGACTCGTCGCCCTTTTGACGCCGTTTGCTCGAGGATGGGGCCGATGCGGGAGGCGCGTCGGCGCTGTTGTTTTCATTTGATTTTTGGGTCTTGGAGCCCGTGTTCCACATGCCGACAATGCTTCTGTTGAGAGAGTTGGTTTCCTGTCTCCGTCAGCGCCCTCCTAAACCTCCGTAATCCGCTTGTGACAATAACAGCGCCCTCATTTCAGAAAGAAAAGATGTTTCATACCACTGCAGCTGGATGATCCAATTGATCCTCCAGGCCCTCAAAATCACCATTCACGGAATCGTTTTCATCGTCGCCCATGTCGGCTTTCATAACATCCACCACTCGCTCAATGCTGTCTTCCAGCATTTTCTTAGGCTTCCTATTCAAGCTGGAGTTGGACCGCTTGATCGCATCAAGGATCACCGGGACCGAAAGACGGAACTGGGTATCGTCGGCATGGTCGTCGACGATTTTGCGCACAATTTGGTAGATCTGCATATAAAGCGATCAGTGAGATGAAGCGCGACGGGTCCAAAATAATCAAGAAAAGCTCACCTCTTTATCGAGGCCTTGCCTCAAGGTCGTCCTGCCCCCGCGACGCATTTCCAAGTCTCAAAGTCCCGCTTTCCTGCTGTGGATATTGAGGCCGTTGACTTACTTCCGACTCGGTCGATTTCTACAAATTTGGGCGGGACCGGAGAATTGATGAACCGACAATCATTTGCGGTCAGGACTCCACTCCTATTGGCTGGTGCGGAGGCGGTCTGATAATCCTCTGTATTATATATATTGTATGAAACCATACGTTACATACAGAATTACATGACATACTACCCCGGAGTTATCGACTTATCGATCAGTCTACCTCCGGAGTCACGTCGACTCCATACGGACTCTTGCCAGGATGCGATGCGATGGGGAACACCTCCAGCTCTCATAAGATCTCGGCTCAGGACCGGTAAGCGTCTATCATTGACTTGATCTCCACGTCTTACCTTTTGTTCCTCCCCTACGATCAAATGCAACAGCAACAGCGACCTCAAGCAGACCAGCCCGCTAATCAAACGTCTCTTCCCCAGAGCAATCCTCGACCTAAAAAACCAGCGCGACAAACTCCGCCAATACCAAAGACGCATCACCGGTCTAACAGACCGTGAAACAGAGATCGCCAAGAAATGTCTAGCCCAGAATGATCGGAGGCGAGCGCTGCTCGCCCTGCGCCGCAAGAAGTACCAAGAATCGCTCCTGGCCAAGACAGACAGCCAGCTGGAGACCCTGGAGAAACTAGTCAATGATGTCGAGTTTGCACTCGTTCAGAAGAGCGTCTTGCTTGGCTTGCAGCAGGGGACTGAAGTGCTCCAGGCGATTCACAAGGAGATGGGTGGTATCGAAGGTGTTGAGAAGCTGATGGGTGAGACGGATGATGCGAGGGCTTATCAAGAGGTATGGGATGTCTTTGTCTTATGTGAGATTGTACTAGAAACTGACTACATGGGGTGCAGGAAATCACCGAGATGCTTGCGGGTCGCCTGTCGGCGCAGGATGAGGATGAGGTCGAGGATGAATTGGCCAGCTTACAGCGCGAGAGGCAGCGCCCCGTTGATTTACCGAATGCTCCCGTGGGACAACCGGTAAGAGGGCCAGAGGAGGATGAACCTCCGGTCGAAGAAAGGGCGAGGATCGAGCCACAGGGCCCAATGCTCGCCTCATGATCGATATACATTCGTTGCGCGATTGAAAGCTTGGAAACTATAAACACCCGGTATAGATCATCAGAGCAAAGCATTTCTGGCGTTGGTTGTTTCTCCTCGATTGCGGCCTTTTGGTTTTCCTTCCTACATTTGTATACACTGGCAATTGGAGACTTGTCTGTCAATTCACCAATCACCTAGCTAGACGTCCGACTCTGCAATCCGACTATTGATATGTATTCCCTCATTCCCTTCGCTATGATATTCTCTCTCTGTCTCCCTTTCTTTCACTTTCCTTTTTGTAATTATCGGGCTTGAAAAAAATGCACCGTGCTAAAACATGATAAAAACCAGGGTATTCCATCCGGGCCTTCCCACCATTCCCTCATTGACCAGGCATAATCCTCCCCCCAATATCATTGACGCCCTGGATAGAGACATGGTCACCGGGATTCGCTGCAGCCTCATAAAGAAAGCTAATAGGTTCCCGACTCAAGGCCATGAACTGGCCCTTGAAACCAATGTAGCCGACCTTCGTTACATCCTCCTCGCCATCACTCCAGTTGTCCTCGAAGAACAGGGTCATCGAGGTGGTGGCGTTCCAATGGGCACGGTTCAGCGGTAGTTCGAAGACATCTGCCCCCGGGACAGGCTGTGGGACCTCGACGGTCTGTACGGGTTTGAGATCGGATGCCGTTGAGAAATCGAGGTCATCGCGGTTTTTGAAGAGCTTTACCGTCTTGGGGGCGGAGGATGTCGGCGCGGTGTACATGAGAAGAGAGTGGACTTTGACTTGGCCTGCAAACCTGCGGGGAGGAATTAGTGACTACTTCATTTGACAAAGGTCAGGAGCCTGTGTGCAGCCATTCTTCGATAGGATGATGTTCTTGGAATGACAGTCCCGCGGGGACAAATGAGGGGCATTTGGCGGGGCGATCCAGCATTCGCGGGCAGAAAGAACAACGCAAAGACTGATCCACAGAGGGACAGAAAAGGTATCAACATACGGGATGTACATCAGAAGCTGCTCGTCGGCATCGCTCTCGAGCTCCGGCTCATCGTTGAGCCGTTCGTTCCACGTTTTTTGTACGATCTTAGCCCCAGAATTCGGAGCGGCCTCTGCGACCTTGTTAGCAGTGTCCTTGGCGCAAAATCCGCACGTACAGGTAATGGAATTAAGTCATATGAGTGGCAGTACCATTGAGCGTGGTGATAGAATCGAACTGAATCTGTGAGTAAAGAAGCGATTGAACTGCAGGTGTGATATCATTGGAATGGTCATGGCCTTCCGCGTGGCAATGGCCGCCGTGGCCGTGATCGTGGTTGTGCCCAGACATTTGGGTTTACTTTAATAGACTTGAAGATAAATATGGATTGCAGCTCGGCCTCGAATGGATGAGCAGAAGCCTCCGAGTCTTGAGGATAGAGTGATAGTTTATAGACTGGGGGTGGAGAAATCAGTAAGATGTTCTCCGCGCCGAGAGAAAAACAATGGGTGCCCGCCAGGACCATGACGTCGGCGCTTTCTCTATCACCACTCTGTCTTCCTCCTTCCTCAATTTCACTTCTACCGACGACATCTTAGGTATCGCACTGGATAGAGTTGCTTATGAAAGCCAAGACTACCATGCTATATTCTGTAACCGAGTGGTAATTCTTCTTTCATTAGAACACACGTCAAATCGACTCTACAACAGCAGCAACGGCAATAAGGCAATTCTACAGTGCCGATTCATAGTGCATATATTTGGTGAAATTGGGGAGACTCTATCTATCGTCTTTTAATAAACGCTGGAAGTGGCTAACGTCGCAGCTCATAAACATTTAGCTGGCCAATCAAGCCGTTCTAGAGATGAAAACGATCTATAGTAAAACGCCTGCTTGCTCATCGCCTGCCAATAAGCACCCCTTGCAAAGTCAGATTAATTCACTTTATAATAGTTTGGAGCATATTCGAGTAGATAGCCCTTTTCGATCTTCGTGACATCTCGGATGAAAGTCTTCTCGCCTGTTTGCAGGATCTCGTGGAAAATGACCCAGTCGGCTTTTCGATTCTGGAAACTATTAGCAAAAAGCGGGACACACGAGCAGTGAATATATAGAAAACATACAAACATCAATGAGCTAGGGTGCGCATAGAGAGTAAGACCACCCGTGACTGTCTTGAAAGTGCCGTCGGGCTGCATCTTTGCTGCATGGGCGAAATAGCCAGTGGTAAGACATCGCTGGATCTGCTCGGATGGTTTCCCCAGATCCTTTTGCGACTGTCGGGAGAGCGTTTCGTCGACCTGGATGCCGAAGCGTTCCAGGTACCGTTTCAGCTGAGCCCTGATGCTCACTGCCCGCTGCAGAGACCGATAGTTCAGAAGATTATCCCGACACCACTTGGAGTCTTTCTTCCCTTTGGTGACGAATGCTTGATACACGTTGAGATACGTCAGGTGATCCCCTTCTTCGACTGCGAATTTCCGACGACAGCTTTCTGATGATTTTCGGTCGCCTTCATGCTGGACCCAAACGGTCCCTTGAAGGCTGACCATGGCTGCAATTGTGAGGATCTCGCTCAAGCAGCCGAAGGTTTGTGCCGAGAGGAGGACCTTGGCCATCATCGGATCAACCGCTAATTCTGCCATCCGCATCCCCAGGGGCTTGGTGAGCTTGGCATGGTCATCGACCGCACCCAGGGAGTACAGGAGCTCAAACGCGCGGATCACAAGGTGGGACGGCGGCGGCGTCAAGAAGTCGAAGCGGACTATGTTGTCTATCCCGAGGGCTTTGAGCTGCATGACCACGGGAGCCAGATTGGATCGCTGAATTTCAGGGATTGTCGCGTCTGGAAGCTGCTCGTATGCCTGCTGCGTATAAAGGCGAAAGCATTTTCCAGGCTTGGTTCTGCCCGCTCGCCCGGCACGTTGGACAGCCGCGGCCTTCGATATAGGTACGCCTGTCAAGGTCTCGATGCCTGTCGTGGGGTTGTAGGCTCGTAATTTGGCAAATCCGCAATCAACAACGTACACGATGCCGTTGATTGTCACTGATGCTTCGGCGATGTTCGTAGACACGATGACCTTGCGTGTGTTCTCCGGGGCCGGTTCAAACACGTACATTTGTTGGTCTGTCGTAAGGCCGGCATAAAGTGGCAGAGGGAGTATTGATTGCGCCTTTGGATGAAGCGTCGCCGCACGTTCCGAAATCAACTGGATGGCAGTGTCGATCTCTTCGCGGCCTGTTAAGAATAACAAGACATCGCCTTCGACTTCTTGCAGATGAATATCAAACACCGTTTTGACGGCCCGTTCCACGTAGTCTTCTGCAGGAGACTCGAGAAACAGTATATCCACTGGATACATTCGACCTTCCAAGCTGATGATGCGTCCAACGCTCCCTCCAAGGTCCTCAGAGTCCGCGTCATTTTGAAACTCGTCGCCGGCGAAGAAGCGTAGAAAATCCTCAGCTTGGAGGGTCGCACTACTGACCACGATTCTCAGCTCTGGGCGCCTCTTTATGATCTTTTTGAGGATACCCAGGAGGATGTCAGTACTGAGGGATCTTTCATGCGCCTCATCCACCATGATCACCGAATACCGTGACAACAGAGGATCCACGAGAGCCTCTCGAAGTAGCATTCCGTCCGTCAGAAATTTGATTCTGGTCGAAGCAGAAGTAAGGTCCTCGAAGCGAATCGAATAGCCCACCTCTTCACCAAGCTTGCATCGCATTTCCTCAGCCACCCTTGCTGCCACAGTGGTGGCAGCGACTCTGCGCGGCTGCGTTCATTTAGCTTGAGCTTCAATGCGCGATAGAAAAAGGGAGATAGTGGGACGAAGGAAGGGGACAGCTGACCTGCGTCACCGCAATGGATTTTCCATCTGCACACCATCCTGCCTGCTCGAGATACTGTGGTAACTGTGTCGTTTTTCCACTCCCCGTCTGCCCAACAACTATAGTGACAGGGTAGGTCTCCACCAGATAAAGTAGGCCTTTTCTATGTCTTGCTATCGGCAACAAAGCTGCAGGCTTGTATAGTGATGGGATAAAAGTAGACGAGAGGTCCATTTCGGAAGCCATTTTCTAATACCTAGCATCGGAATGCACGACAGCAGAGGTAGTATTGATCTTCCGATTCCACACGGCAATGCTAACAATCGCTTAATTTTCAACCGAGATATAATCCGTCGTCAATTAGCAGGTGCAATTGATCCATCTTGAACGCAGAGTCGACACCTGCGTCAAATCAACCGTACGCCAGAATCATGGAAGAACAGACGAAGCTCTATATCAAATGTTTCCATCCGAATATCAATCGTACTCAAATCCCGCTGAGGTAAGCACCGTTCGACATCACGTGGGCCCCAACGTCACTGCGCATCGAGAGTGGCTGAGCAGCACTAACTAGTTGGAGCTTCCCGTCACTCTGTATGGAACGGACTACTTGTTACTGATCTTCCGCCTAGATTGCCGTCTGCCTGTGAGGCTCATTTACAACCCCCACTCTGTCCTTATAGCTGGGATCTTTTTTTTTTTTACCTTTTACAACTAGGTTCAGTACTTTCTGAATACTTTCCTTTTTCAGATCCTCTTCGTTATTGTTCCGCGCTCACCATGTCGGAGGAAGATAGGAGTGTATGTTCAACCCCCTCTTTACCCCACAGCGGTCGTAATGTGGTTGCTGATTTGGAGATGATAGACCCCCAGCAAGCCTTCCGGACCGATCAGCCCTAAGCCGGAATCTCCGACCACGGCACGGCCTTTGGACTTCGACGATGAACCCCAGGAATCAGGCGTGACGTCGGGCGCTACTTCTCAGCAGAATGCCCCTCCGAAGCCACCTCGCCCATTGAGTCCCCAACAACAGGCTGAAAATACCCTCAAAGAGGCATTCCCATCTATCGAGGGGTCCGTCGTGAAGGCCGTCCTGGTGGCGAGTGGTTGGGATGTGGAACGAGCCTTCCATGCTCTACTCGGTTGGTGGTTACTTGAGCGTCAAGCCTGGGTCTTCAGTTAGATTGACCATACGCTTCTAGGGATGACCGATCCGAGTGCCGCGGATACTGCCCCTCCGAAACCCCCGCGCCCTACTGCAGCCCAAAGACAACTGGAGGCCGATGAATTGTATGCCCGTCAATTGGCTGAGCATTACAACCGCCGTGCGCCGCCGGCTCAGCAGCCATACTCCGAGAGACCGAGAAGGGGGAGTGACCTGTCGGACGAGAGAGAATACAGCTTCTTCGATGGTACTTCAATTTCCTTGCCCGTGGCCCTTCCTAGCTAACTGAACCGTCGATAGATGACCTTCCTGTGATTCGTGATAACCTCCGCAAAGGTTTCCTTGATACCCAAACAAAAGTCTCTGGCTGGTTTCAAGATCTGAAAAAGCGAATCGATGGTGAAGAGGAAGATGGCCCACAGCCTTCGCACAATTATCGCGAAGCAGAGTACAGCCGCGCGAGACGCAGTGGAGACATGGGCCGTCGCAGCGGGGACCGCGAACGTTATGATGCCGATCCGCAACTGTTGAGTGATGACTTCTCTGCGCTCGAGCTGAGAGATGGAGAAGGTATGTAGATCCTGTGGATTTGTCTTCTGTCCTCTTATGCGCCACGTGTATTGACCTCGGTTGTAGCACCTCCGCCCCGGCCCCCAAGACCGCTGGCGGGTTCGAACCTGTCCAAGCGTTCGTCGCCGTCGCCAGACAGGCGTAAGGTCTCTTTCCAGGAGGGACCCCCTACTGAGATCAATGATTGCTACAGCGCACCCGCATCGTCAAAGCAGAACCCTTCCGCTGGAGGAGGCAAATCAAGCAAATGGCAACCTCTCTCCACCGTGGAACCGTCCCCTGTTGCGGACAACGATCCGTTCAGCCTAGGCGACAGCGATGATGAAAAAGACACCAAGCCCAAGGAAAACTCTCCTGCGGACGAGGGCAGTCGTACCAAGAAGGATAACACCGAGGCCACGACCGGCGACGCTGCATCAAAGGACAATAAGACCGAAGATGCTAGCAAGTCGTAGGTCAAAACCTCCTGACCTTGTCTTTTGCTTGGCCTTCTGCGTATCGCTAGTGGATGGCTATCGGTCCCTTTTCCTTTCATATAGTCTTGATATTGATGATACCAGATAATTATGCGAGGAGGCACTGAAAGTGTGCAGCCGTTTGTTTTCAGCATGTGCTAGTAATTCAGTAAAGATTTTATAATAATTCATTTCTTTTCTTTTTTTCTTTCCTTTTTCATTATATCATCAGCGACGCATAACAGTGGGTATCTATAGAAACATTCCCAATGGCGAAAGAAGGCCCACTGGGTCTTGAAAGTGTTACGGGAACGAATGTAGGCAAGAGAAGACGACAAAACAAGATCAGTCCTGCTCATTCGGAAATCCACGGGGAGTAGGAACCGACTCCTTTCGTAGGTCCTTGATCACTGTCTACAAGATCCGGTCAACCCAGTTAGTTCCACGACTCGAGAAACCGGCCAGCATAAGAAAACCCACAGCGAGCGCATCCGGATTAACACCATTCTCAATCAAAGAGACACACAGGGAGAGCTCAGTGCGATCCAGATCGGTGTTCTATATCCGAAGTTAGCCAAGTGAAGGTATGGAGACAGCGCGCGAATCGGGAATGGGGCCGTCACGCACCAGGAGCGTTGAGATCTCGTGAAGAATGTCAATCACCTCTCGAGCGGCCTGACGCTTGTCGTCAGACTGCGGTGGCATTTTATTCTATCTTTCAGGCGGTCTATTCCAGGCCTTTCGAACTAAGAATGTTTAGAAGACGTCAATCCAGGATGGATTACAACGCGCATGAACAAATCAGACATAAGTTGGTTTGAAGGGCGGTGGATTGTGTTGCTTATGTAAGATAGTTATTCCTAGATTCATAGTATTGCGCTAAGACGGATACGGTAAGGGCAATAGCGCGCGGCATCGGAGCATAATTTATTCATTTTTGAGGTTTAATATTCATCCAGAATTCCATCGCCATTCAGTTTACCAGACCCATTCCGGAGTACTGGTTCAGACTTTTTTCCTTGCCTCCCAGACAGATCCCGTCTTGAATGTAGACCCTAGAGGGGCTCGCAGGAATGTGTGAGAACTTAATCATTTCAGACATCCATTCTTTGGACAAGGGCCAAGCATGCACGATCCTTGCTCAGATTGCACGCGTCGAGAAAAAGACCTTTCCCACGAATGAGGCGTTTCCATTTGGTGAGGAGCTCTGGAGGAAGAAGCCTAACACGAGGGTATTGTACGTGACCAACGGACCATTAGGTACTGGCCCGTCGTTGCTCGCCTATGCGGTCTACGTTCGACAAAAGGGAGCGGCTTTGCTGCACAAAATCTGTGTTGCGGAGTCATATCGCCGGAAAGGTGTTGGGATGCAGCTCATGAAGTATATCCAAGAGCGACTGCAGAAAGAGGGCTGCCAGTTCATCCAGTTGTGGGTCGATAAGGCCAGGGACCCTGCTCGATCTCTGTATGTGCGGAATGGGTTTGAGGAACGCGAAGAAATCCCCGACTACTACGCGCCTGGGCGCTCCGGAATTCGAATGATTCTCGAGCTCGAAGGTGGCTCCTGAATGGTTACCTAATATAACTCCTATGCGCCTCCTTGGGCCCTTCTGGTCCCTTTTGGTCCCTTTACACCAAGGGGGGAGGGAGGAGGGGAAGGATTCTTCCCACTGGGTGGTAAAAAGGGACTTTTCAATTTCGTACCTGTCAAGTCCTCCTTAATTGTCCCGGGGCTGAAATCCTCAGTTGTGGTTGGGCACGCGTTCTCCTTGGTTCCTGCGAGGCATCCCTTGCAGGGCCGTGCATTTCGCAGCGTGGGCTTTATCGCGTCGGAACATAGCTTCTTCAACCACGCGCTACATACTTCCCCGACGTCAAACATATCCAGGAATGGCTCCGTTGAAGGGGCTTGCACGCCTTCGTGCCGCTCCTGGGACCGGTCTCCCTATGGCGCAACCACCCTTGAGGGCGATGCACTCCTCTTTCTACGGGTCATGCCCGTTTCTTGAACCTCTGTTCAACTTCCTCTCTCCAATTTTCCCTTCTCTTCTGAAACTATCCTTTGATTTCGGCGGACCTCGTATGATCAAGAAGACAAGCGATGTGGGCGTGTCGACTTTCCTCGACTCGTTCTTCATATTCTGAAGACATGGCACGCATCGCGCTGGTAATCCTCGGTCTTCTTTTCGTGGGTGTCAACGCGAGCTTGGACCTAAGTTATCCGGTAAATGCACAACTACCTCCGGTGGCACGAGTGTCAAAACCATTCCAGTTCGTCTTCTCTCAAGGCACCTTTGGTGGAAGCGACTCGGACACTACATACGCCCTCTCCAAGGCCCCATCGTGGCTTCATGTGAACAGCAAAACCCGGACTTTATTCGGAACGCCCAAAAAAGACGATACTGGGACCGTGAAATTCGGCCTGACAGCTTCAAATGGACCAAATCACTCCGACGTCATGGAGGTCACTCTCATTGTAACGGCGGAGGATGGGCCACAACCTGGGAAGCCCTTGCTTCCACAGCTTGAAAAACTCGGTCCTACCTCTGCGCCCTCCCGGTTCCTCCTACACTCAGGCGATTCCTTTTCGATATCGTTTGACTCCGAAACATTCTCCAACACACGCTCTTCAACTGTATATTACGGAACGTCACCAGAGAATGCACCATTGCCATCCTGGATTATATTTGATGAGGCGGCGCTTAGGTTTACAGGGTCCACCCCTAATGTCGGGCCTCAGACGTTCACGTTCAACCTGGTCGCCTCGGATGTGGCTGGATTCAGCGCCGCAACAATGACTTTCGAGATGACCGCCAGCCCACATGTTCTCGCATTCAACCACAGTGCGCAGACTTTCTTTGTCACCAGGGGCAAGGAATTTACGAGTCCGGAGTTCATCGAAACCTTGAAGCTGGACGGCCATGCGCTAGCTCCCGCCGATCTATCCAATCTCGATGTGGATTTACCAGACTGGCTCTCGCTTAACAGGAAAACGTTGTCTTTCCACGGGACCCCTCCCGCAGATTCTACCGACCAGAATGTGACGATCACTGTTACAGACACCTATCAGAATGTGGCCACTATGATTGTTAGCCTGCAGCATTCCCAGTTCTTTCACGATGACCTGAAAGACTGTGACGCCGTTATCGGAGATTTTTTCGAATTCACTTTCGATCAATCTGTGCTCACCAATGACTCCGTTCATGTTGACGTTGAGATGGACCACCAAGAGCTTCCATGGCTACATTATAGCTCTGCCAACAAGTCCCTCTACGGTCAGGTCCCATCCGACGTAAGCCCGAGTAAAGATGCTATTCAAGTGATTGCTCGTGAAGGGACTGCCGAGGATAGCCGGGAGCTAGCTATCAATACCGTCGTGGAGAAGAGCTCGCATGACGAGGGCAACAGCAGCAGTGGTATCCGCGGGAAGAAGGCTGGCATAATTGCTATCTCGGTCGTGATTCCCGTGGCTTTTGTGATCAGCGTGGTGCTTCTCTTCTGCTGCTGGCGTCGCAGACGGACCCCAACGAACCCCGAGGAAGGGCAGTTACCGGACGAGAAGGGCGGGCCATTGTATGATCCGGACTTACCGCACTCCCAGCCTTTTGAAGGGACCGCCCAAGGCCAGCCTCCCGTAGTAGGAAGTAATTCACCGTCCTCGAGACCGCCGAAGTTGGAACTGGGGCCGCTGTGGAATTCGGACTCGTTTGATGACACCGCACCGCTGCGTAACCGACAGGGCAAAAAAACCACCCTTTCCGGCTCTACTATTGAGTGGGATTTCGCCCCTCTGAGGGATCCAGAACCCGAAGATGGGAAACAGGCAGACAGTACCCACGCTCAACCGAAACGCTTATCCTTCCAAGGCAGCCCGCCCATGCGCGGGCGAACCAATACGAGTACCAGACGACGGGAACCATTGAAGTCAATTCAACCTAGGAGGTCGTTGAAGCGAAATTCCGTCACGTCTTCCAAATCGAAGAGACACTCTAGACGCTCTAGCGGGTTGTCCTCGGTAGCTTCGGGGCTCCCAGTGAGACTCAGCGGCGCTGGCCATGGTGCCGGTGGATTTGGCCCACCCGGGCACGGGGTCGTTCGAAAATCGTGGCAGAATGCGCACGATTCGTTACAGAGTGACGAAAACAGCGTCGGGAACCTGGCCCCGTTGTTCCCACGACCCCCACCTCGGGCATGGGATAACCTCGACTACCCAGCGCGCATGAGCCTCCGAACCGTGGAGGCGGATAATATGACGAAATCCGAGTTCGACTCGCTGGAGGCATTCGTGCACGGTCGAGCCAAAAGCCGAAACGCCTCGAACCCCATGTTTTCGGGCCAGGTCAGCCGTCGAAACTCGTCGGGTATCCGCGCGTTAGAGAGAGCTCGCAGCAACGCCAGCCGCACAGATACCCTTGCCAGCTCGATCTACACGGACGACCATCGACGATCCGTCCACGACCGACCCTGGTCCACCGCGATGTCAGCGTCCATCTACACCGACGACCACCGGCAGTCGACCTGCCTACAGGCCCTGTCGGAGGAGTCGCCCGTCATCCGACCCCTAGGCCCAGTCCCGACAGAGCAGAGCCAGTCGAGCCTCGCCCAGAACTACTCCAAGATGATCGCGCCGCTTCCGCGGTTCCAGAGCCAGTTGAGTCTGGGTAGTGCCCGGCCTGGAGACACCCCTAGCGGGACCGACGACCCCATGAACCCGTTCTTCCACGACAGCCACCGCTACTGGTACCGGGATAGTTCTCATGTGCAGAAATTTACGGGTGAGATGGGCTCGAAACTGATGCGAAAGAGCCCCTCAGACTCGTCGATCCCGTTGGATAGACGGCTGTCTCGGGCGAGTTTGATGCGGGTGGCGGAGAGGGACCTGAGCGAGCGGCGTGGGATGCAGCGCGACTTGACAGGGGGCAGTCGGAGTGATATTGCGTTTGTCTAATATCAATGCGTGTGTTATATCCATGGTTTGGCGTATGAGACGGTCTTGCATCTTGCATCATGATATCCTCAACGGGTTACTTGGTTTGGTTGGTTTGGTTGGTTTTGTTTTGTTTTGCTATATCTTCTACTGTCAACTGCGAATATCCTCTACTACTAATACTATCGTGACGGTATACAATTACACATATCTAAGATGGCTCGTGCTTTATTCTCTAGTAAGGGCTAGATCAGAGTGTATCGTAACTTACATAGGCCTTACTAAGTCAGTAGGGTACAGTGGCTAAATACCTAGTTACCTACTACCGGGTAAGTTTAGACTACTAAAACCTAGCAAGATTGCCATTGGAAGCGCCCCGCGATTTCTTTCTTTCCAATCCTTCCTCCTTCTCAATCTTTCACCCCCAGCCATGGGTTGAGATCCCAAGGAACTCCCACCCCACGAGCCAAGGAAATGATTGGATAACCGAGGGAGGGCTTTCTCGGCGCTCTTTGACACAATACCTTGCCTACCGAAGGAACCTTGCTTTAGGATGCATTCGAGAAGAGGCAGGGTGTGGCTAGCTGACTGACTGAATGAATTTAGGTCAAGCAAGGGTGCATGTAGGTACCTACAGGTACCTAGGTACTACCTAGTACCTACCAGGCTGACGGTGAGACGGTGATGCCTACATCAGGCGGTAGATATAGATCAGATGGGTGGCTGCCTGGGTGCCTGATCGGCGGGCTGTATGTACGGTACGTGACCATACCAGGCCGAGGTCAACCCGATCTGGTTTCCATCCATGATGGAGAATGGACTGATCTTGCAAGTAACATGTTGTTGGATGGATCAGATCTCATGTCCAATATGTCTACCAGTTGAGAGGGAACCGGTCCTGCAATCTTTAGATGTAGAAGGAGTAGGGAAGATCTCATCGACCATACTGAAAACTCTGCCTGGTTGAGGCTCGTGACTGGTTTCGGTAACTCAGATCCAACCTCAGGCTCAATCTTAATCCCCTCGATCTGGGTTGATCTTTGTTCCAACCTTCTACACGGTAGGTAAGGTAATTACCAAGGCTGGGTGGTAAGTAGGAGGAGGCAGGTAATAGTGATTAAATCATCTACAGTAATCCAAGATATTCACATAGGTCTGTTGAAGAGAATGACTCGTACCATCCAAACAGGTGTAGCTCGTCATTGATTCGTTCTCTCGCTTTATCTCTTTTCGTCGCACGTTTTTCCCTCGGCCCCTCCATTTTCAAGCATGATTCTTCTGGTTCTTATTCATTCTGAGTAGTGAGTACATAGAAATGTGGACTCAAAAAATAGAAAATAGATAATTTAATAATTCCTCCTTTATAAAACAGAAAATAAAAAAGAAAAAGTCCAAGGGATCGACCGCCTGGAGAGGGAGGGATCACGCCGCCTAAACCTGCGCTGGGCCTTGTTCTCATTCTGCCCTTCTCTCCTCCCACCTGACTTGGCTTCGCTCATTCTCTTCTTTCTCCCTCTCTCTCTCTCTCTCTCTCTTCCTCTTCTCCCCCTCTTTCCTTCTTCCTCTCTCTATCCAAACCCAAACATCTCAAAGCTTTTTACTCCTGTGGACCCTCATTCCGGTCTTCTACCCTTCGTCTTCTTCTTCTTTTTCCAACTCCTCTCCTACATCCCTTCTTCCCACTTCCCCCTCCCCCACCTCGTCTCTCTTCATCCTTGGTCTCTCGAGACTCCTCAATTTCCTCACTCTCCCTCTCTCCTATACCCTCTGCGGTATATGCGCGTCGCTGGCTTGTCGTCTTGCCCTTTTTGACACTTAATTGCCATCCTTAGAAATCATGGGTCAGACCTTGTCCGAGCCCGTAGTCGATAAGGTGAGTTGTGTCCTACAAAACAATCACCCATGACAAGGGAGGAAAGAAGACGAAGAAGCATGGAAGAGGGGAGGAAGAAAGACAAAAGAAAAACAAAATCGGCGAAATGATGTCTCTGCTGCCTTCCGAATCCTTTCCTCCCCCACATTGTCGATATCAGATCCTTCCCTGCCTATCTCGCGTAGGCAGGATGTGATTTTTTCCCCTCCCTTTTTACTTCCCTCTCTTCCCAAAGATCTTTTTATTTTCTACTCTGCTATATTCCAATTCTTGTTATCCTGGTCGATTTCCCCCGAAATGCATTGTCGGATCCCACGTTGTGTCGTCGTCTCTCCCCCTCTTCTCTGAGGGGCCGCTGCGTGGTGATCCCGACCTGCGGGGTCCTCCTCCACAGGAAGAAAATTTCCCGCTCACGGCTGCGCACCGCGTGATCTGTCACCTCCAACGTGCTCACACCCACCTTTGGACTCCACCCTAGCTAACCAATCGCTTTTTGTCGGTAGACTTCCTCCGAGGGTCAAGATGAATGCTGCATCTATGGTGTTTCGGCCATGCAGGGCTGGCGGATTAGTATGGAAGACGCCCATGCCGCTGTCCTCGACCTGCAAGCGAAGTTCTCGGAGAACCAACAACAGTCCGACCCCGATAAACGCCTGGCCTTCTTCGGTGTATACGATGGGCATGGTGGCGACAAGGTAGCCTTGTTCGCGGGAGATAATGTCCATAAGATTGTCGCAAAGCAGAAGGCGTTTGAATCCGGCGATATCGAACAGGCTCTGAAGGACGGCTTTTTGGCGACCGATCGTGCCATTCTGGAAGGTTCGTTGATCGCTATCTCTGGAGTCCCCGGGGACCTTCTTTCTCCGACCATCCCACCCCTCCCTCGTGTCTTGATCCCGTATCCCGAAGCGCTCCCGAACTGACCCGGCTAGATCCGAAATATGAGGAGGAAGTGTCCGGCTGCACTGCGGCCGTCAGCGTCATCTCCAAGCACAAGATCTGGGTGGTGCGTATCCTCTTCCCGGCCTTTCTTCCCCGTCGCGGGCTGTCGCTAATTCCTCACAGGCCAACGCTGGTGACTCCCGATCGGTCCTCGGTGTCAAGGGTCGCGCAAAGCCCCTGTCCTTCGACCACAAGCCGCAGAATGAGGGTAAGCTTTGTCCTTTCTTTGGGGAGCGATTTCCCTGTCGTGTGTGGGTTTGCGATCTGACAGTGTGACTACAGGCGAAAAGGCCCGCATCAGTGCCGCCGGAGGCTTCGTCGACTTTGGTCGCGTGAACGGCAACCTGGCCCTGTCCCGAGCCATCGGTGATTTCGAATTCAAGAAGAGCGCGGAGCTGTCGCCGGAGCAGCAGATCGTGACGGCCTATCCGGATGTGACCGTCCACGAACTCACCGACGACGATGAGTTCCTGGTCATTGCTTGTGACGGTTTGTGCCTCAAGATGGAAACATGAAACTTTCTTGCTGGTGCGGTTTTGCTAACTGGTTGGTTATAGGGATTTGGGACTGCCAATCCTCGCAGGCAGTGGTCGAGTTCGTCCGTCGCGGTATTGCCGCCAAGCAAGACCTGTACCGGATCTGCGAGAACATGATGGACAACTGTCTCGCGTCCAACAGCGAAACGGGTGGTGTCGGGTGTGATAACATGACCATGGTCGTGATCGGTCTGCTGAACGGCCGCACCAAAGAGGAGTGGTACAATCAGATCGCCGAGCGGGTGGCGAAGGGGGATGGGCCTTGTGCCCCGCCCGAGTACGGCAAGTCTCTCGAGGACCCTCCGGCCTCTAGCCCCTACTGACAGAAACGGGGATGCAGCTGAATTCCGTGGCCCCGGCATCCGGAACCAGTTTGAGGAGAACCCTGATGACTACGACATGGAGAATGACCGTGCGCGTGGCTTCAGTGTTCGCTCGGGGCGGATCATCCTGTTGGGCGACGGCACCGAGCTGGTCCCGGAGCAGAATGACGAGGAGCTGTTTGACCAGACCGACGAGGACCGGGATATGTCCAACCAAGTAGACCGGCAGTCGCCCGACTCGACTCGGAACGAGCGCGAGGGCACCCCCGGGCCGCAGTCGAAGAACAATCCCGCGTCCAAATCCGAAGGTGCATCTGCCTCTGCCAGTTCCGAAGCTCCTGCTGCCAATCCGGCGTCGGGTTCCTCGGAGAAGTCTACCTCGTAGTGGAGAAGGATATCCTTTCTTTTTTTCTTTTTGCATGATTTGTTTTTTTTGCATCGTATCCTGTGTTTTTTTTTTCCTTATTCCCGTGTTCTTTCCTAATCTTTTGTCACCCCCTTCATGCCTCCTCCGCGTCTTTTTCCATTTCCTCTCTCGACCTTTGATTGGAAATGAGACCGGTGTGTTTCTTTGACTGTTCCCGCCCTGTCCGTGTTTGTTTATCTTATCTGGTTCTTTTCCCCACGACCCTGTCCTGAAGCGCCATGTTTTGTCTGTCGGATATCATTTTTTATTCCTATTTTCTTTTTCTTTCTAACTTTTCCATCTTCCTCCTGCTTTTCCCCCTTGATGATTGCAACACCTTGGGCAATGATGAAATTGGCCGACCAGAAACGAAGGCGAGGGAGGGGTGGCATCGGCGCTCCATGGCGGGGTGATGATGACTCGTCTCTTCTGCAGCGGGACGGGACGGGGTAATTGGGAGGGGTGTCTGGAGGGGGGGGAGTTCGTCTTAGGATAGGAGGGTTGTTTGTTGCTTGTTCTCTTTTTTTTCTTCATTTTGTCCCTTTTTTCTCTTGATACTCTGTTTCCTCATTACAAGCCGCGAGCGGCAGGCCTCACGAGAGTACGTCTGTTCATGCCTTCTCAGAAGATACCGCACCAAACGACCACAGTTGGTGAATCTTGCTATCTCTATCCTATTCCACGCGAAGTGTCTTCGTTCGGTTCCTGACGTCTCGTATCGGTTCTTTCTTTTTTTCTTCCCTACTATTTTCTCATCATTTTTCTATCGTTCCTTACTATATGATTAAGTTTTGTTCTGGGTCATCGGCACTGATTCCCCCGGCGGGGCAAGGGGAGGGTGGCCGCCGGGGAAATCGGGGCCGGGAGGGGCGGAAACGACCCGGACGACAGCCAGGCTGAGCTAGCCCTAAAGGTCCTTTTCTCGGGGATGGACATGGTGGACATGGTGGACATGGTGGACATGGTGGACATGGTGGGCTTGGTAGACTTGGTGGACTGAGGGGGGATGGAGGGGCAACCAGGTGGCAAGAAGCATGGGCAGCGGAGTTTCTGGAAATGTGAGCTGGATGCTAATCCTTCGAAATTCTCATGGATCACGATAGAAAATCCTCCATCAAAAGGGGAAGCTATAATCCCAAGTGATCCTTTTGAAAGCGTTGGGGTCCAGATGATCGTCATCTCGAAGCGATAGGGCGCCCTGGATAGGGGTGGACATGGTACGGGGTATGTCCGATACAATTGTATTGTGTGGATTAGAGGGGAGGGAGGGGGGAAGAACGGGGGATAGAGTGTAATGATACATACGAATACGGTATTACAGAACAAGCATTGGAGGGAGCCTTGGTACGTCTAGTACCTTACAGTAGTCACTTTCGTAAGTGTTCTTGGGATTCTCCACTGGGGTCACGATGGTGACATTTCCAGCGATGTGCCCCTTTTTTTGGATTTTCCTTATTACTATTATACTTTGTTCTTGTTTTTGTTTTTGTTTTTTTCTTTTCTATGTGTGCAGTGTTTGATCTAAAGAGGGAGACCACTGCGATTGGTGGGAGAGATAGGATCATCAGTGACCAAGTTGACACCATCATTTTCAGGTACCAGGCCGACCTCCCAGGTACGTAAGAATCCAGACGGAGTCAGGACGGAGTTGTGAGGGGTGGAGCCCTTATTGACCACTCAGTGATACTGATTCCAAAATTCATTATTGTAATCCCTAGTCAAAGCAAATCAAAAAAGAAAGAAAAAAAAAGAATAATTATTGTCGTCGTAATAATAATAATAAAAAATAAAAACCAGGAAGGATTTCAAGGCAGAGCTCGATCCTGAGAATTAATTAAATCAATCAGTCAGAAAATAGAGTAAAATCTCCCCGTGTCTTTTTTCCCCTTCCATCCATCTCTCTCTCTCTCTCTCTCCTTCTTTCTCCCCTTCAGGGCCAACATTCACTTGACTTTACCCACTTCCTTATCTTGTACTACTATCGTCTTCTTCTTTTCTTCTCTTCTTCTTCTTCTTCTTCTTCTTCTTCTCCTCCTGCTTCCTCTTTCTTCTTCTTCCTCTCCCTCCCCACATCCCCCTCCCTTTATTCATACCGCCCACTAGTCTTCCCACCTCTTATCTCTCGTTAACCATTACTCTTTTGTCTCACCCCCCCCCCCTTTTTTCCTTTTTCCCTATTTCCTGCCTTATCTCAGACAGTAGTTGAGCAGTGCTCCTCCAGTCACACACGATGGCCTCTCACTCCAACGCCGGCAAGCGGAAGCGCGCTGCCGCCCAACAATCTCCCGCTAATGCCGCCAAATCCGCCAAATCCACCACCGCAGAGACCCTACAACCCTCCTCTCGCGATGCATCCGGTGAGGATGGCGATGATTCCACCGACGTTAACACCCCCTCCTCCACCAAGCACAACATGAACCCTCCCGTTGACGTCACCTCCGCCGGAAATGCCCCCGCCTCCAAGCGCGCCCGCAAGAGCACCTCCAGCGACAACCATGTGAATGGCAACAAGGAAGACCCTGGTGAACCCTCCGAGACCACCGTCGCCAGCAGTGATATCGAGGAGGCCCGTCGGGGCCGACCGGAATTGCACGTCGAGACCCTCGATCCCGAAGAGGAGGAGGATGAGGAGTTGATGGAACCCCCTGAGCGGGCCGGCCTGCAACACCCCGTGGGCTATCGCACCAACGACCCCCCGGTCGGTCGACCAATTCGCATCTACGCCGATGGTGTTTTTGATCTCTTCCATCTGGGGTACGCTCTCCCTCTCTCCTTCTCTCTGCCACGACCCGTGGGAAATTCAGAATACTAATGGTCGATTAGTCACATGCGTCAACTCGAACAGGCCAAGAAGGCTTTCCCCGATGTCCATCTCATGGTCGGTGTCACCGGCAATGCCGAGACCCATCTGCGCAAGGGTTTGACCGTCCTCAGTGGCGCCGAACGCGCCGAGAGCATCCGCCACTGCAAGTGGGTGGATGAGGTCATCCCGGATTGCCCCTGGATCGTCACCCCCGAGTTCATCGACGAGCACCAGATCGACTACGTCGCCCACGACGATATCCCCTACGGCGCCGATGAGGGGGATGATATCTACGCCCCCATCAAGGCGCAGGGCAGGTTCCTCGTCACCCAGCGCACGGAGGGTGTCAGCACGACGGGGATCATCACACGGTATGTCGATCTCCACCAGTTGATTTCCAGCGACAGCCTCTCCCAGAATGCAGACTAATAGAAACAGGGTCGTCCGCGATTACGATCAATACATCTCCCGACAGTTCAAGCGGGGCGCGTCGCGGCAGGAGTTGAACGTGTCGTGGATCAAGAAGAACGAGTTGGAGATCAAGCGTCACGTGGGTGAGATCCGGGACACCATCCGGACCAACTGGACGACCACCGGTCAGGAGCTGGGCCGCGAACTGCGCCAGTTCTGGAACAGCCGTCCCGGCAGCCCGGCCCCGAGCGCCCGGAACAGCATGGACTATGGCAACGGCCGGAGTGGCCTGATCAGCCCGACGGGCATCAAATCGCATCTGTCCCGTGTGGAGTCACGGGGCCGACCCGAGAGCCCTGGACCGAGTGGACGCAACGAGCCTGATTTTGCGACGGGATACAGTTTGGGATTGTTCGGTGGTGTACGATCTTGGGTATGCCTCCTATCTTTTCGTTCTTTTTTTTTTTTTTTTTTTTTTTTTCCGACCCGCTAATATGAAATAGATGCGCAGCCGCCGCTCGTTGGTGGACAGCCGTGGCCACTCGCCGGCCAGCGAGGAAGAGCGGGAATCCGACCAGGAACACCGTAACGGACATGCCAGCCCGTCGGCGAAGCCGCAAGCCTCTGCGACGACAGTCTAAGAAGCTTTCCTGTTGACCCTTTGTCATCACTACGACCTTTCTCTTTTCTTTTCTTTTTCTTCTTTTTGGCTTTCTCACCCGTGTCTTAACCCATATTTCCTCGTATCACCTTTATTTTTACATTTGGTTTTCTTTCCTTTTCTTCTTTGATTTATCATTCTCCGTTGATATTATTACTCTTCCCCGTACCTATAATATATGATGTGAATTGGACGGGGGAATTGGACGCGTCGCGAAAAGAGGATGGACGGACAGAACGAAACGGAAAACGGGAACGATGACCTCAGTTGGATGGTCAAATGGATGGAGCGAACGAGGGTATATCTTTATTATGGAATTGTCGATTGTCGATTGTCGCTTCTGATTTTGTTTCTGGTGAATGGGTATGAATAGATTGATTTACCTCCAATTACTTTTATATATAGGTATGCCAATATCGGTATAGGTAGGTACCTACTGTGGAGTATCTATGTGTGTGCAGGAGGTAGGATTGATTCTGTATGGTACGTATGTAGGAAGATAGGATTATGAGATTGGAGATGCTGTAGTAGTGTGATATGATATAATATGTAGTGTAGTCAGTGTAGATGCAGTATAGTATGCAGTATGCAATGGAAACAAGACACGACGAGACGAATCAGAACGCTGAATAAATGCTAAATGAAAGAACCCCAGAAATAAGGAAGAAAGAAACAAAGAGACAAAGGGTATCGGTCGTTGATCGTGTAGGTAGTAGGTTAGTAGGTAGGTAGATAGGTAGATAACCAAGATGAGGTAGTATGTTAGGGAACGAGTCCGCTCTGCATCTTCACCTTCTCTTCCACGCACACCCGTATCAAAAGAAGTGAAGTAAAACAAGAAAGAAGAAGAAGAAGAAGAAGAAGAAGAAGCATATCAAGCAGCAGTAATAGCCAACCTCCTCCTCCCCATCTTCCCCTCCCCCCTCCTCCCATCCCTCCCCGCCCAAGAAGAAGCCCCAGCCCCAGCCCCAGCCTCAGCCGCAGCCGCAGCCTCAAGAATCTCCCTCACAGCCTTCGGCAACGTCTGGAAAAGAGGAAGCGGATCCGGATCCGGCTCAGCACAAAGCACAGCACGTAAATGATCGCGCAGCGTCCCCGCCTCTTTACACAACTCCGGTTCCAGCAGGCGCTTCGCGACGGGGTCACACCGCGCGGTGATGGCTAGATCGAAGTGTTGGATGCCGCGGATGGCGAGGAGGGGCGTTACCCAGGGTTCGTCGATGGAGAGGCGGAGGCGGGGGGTGAGGAGGGTGCCTCCTGCGGTAGCGGGTGTTGTAGGGGTGGTAGTAGTAGTGGTTGTTGTTGGGGGAAGGGGATGGGTGAAGTTCGCAGCGGTAAACCGGCCGAGGTCGATTGCCAGGAGGAGTTCCTTTATATTCGGAAGTGAGGCAACGCGCGACCAGAACAGTGACCAGAGGTGGTCATTATGCGTGTGCGTGAAGATAGAGGCTGATGCTGCTGCGGAGGCGGGATTATCTGGGTTCATCAACGGAGGAAAGATAGGCATCCAGTGGACGGTTAGACGGTTGATGGCGCGCCGGCTGGACGGGCTGATTGCGCGGGAGAACGCGATAAAGGTGTGCAGGTCATCGACGTCGAAGACGCGATCGCGGTAGAGCAGGTCGGCTGCTTCGGCGTAGATGGCGCGACAGGTGCGGAGGAGGGCGGGGGAGGAGTTGCTTAGGTTGTTGGGGAGTTGGGCGTGGGAGTGCGGGTAGAGGACTGCGTCTGTGCGATGCGCCCCTGGTTGAGGGGGTTTCCCTTGCGATAGTCGACTGTGTGGGGATGGTGATAATGAAGATGAGGCAGGCTGGTCGTGAATGCGCCAGCGCGCAGGTGTTACCGGACAACAGCGCCGGTTGCGAGCGAGCGACGAGCGGGTCTCGTGACAGCGCACGTGGCGGATCTGGCCCTTGAGCTGGACGAGATGGACGACGACGTCTTGGCCGAAGACGTATTGGTAGATGAGGAGGCGGATCTCGAGGGGTAGGCGCTGCAGGAAGGCACAGGTGGATTGGGGATGGAGGGGGCGGGCGTATGGGTCGATAGTAGCATCGTCGTTCTCCCCTGGAGACGGGGGGGAACAGATCTTGCGCTCTTGGATTAGGTCGCGGACGGTCTCTTGCCAGCGTCGGCCGGTGGAGTAGTAGTGGAAGATGGAGTAGGGGTCGCGGAGGAGCCAGGCGTCGAAGTGGCGCATTTTACTGATTGGGGGGGGTGTATATAGGATATAGGATATACTATGATGTCGATCAAAGGAGTGGAGAGAAGTGGAGCGACATACAGATCTATATATCTATCATCTATCATCTCCTGTATAGCAAGTCGGAGGACTCTTCTCCATTCAACGATCTGCTGCTCCTCTGGTTGGCTCGTGTTGGCCTGAGGTCTCGCCAGGCCCCGCCAGGCACCCAGGCGGCCAATCAGCGCCGCCTCAGGCCCCGCTCGGCACGATCCGTCATCCATTTGCGCTCTTTCTTTCTCCCTTCCTCCTCCCTCTCGTCGTCTTTTTTGTCTCTCCTCGGGTCGTTCCGGTTCGTCGAAGTAACCGTCTGACGTCGACGGCGTCCTCGTGCATCTGGCCTGATTTATTTTGCTTATTTCCCTCACCGGGGCCCCCTCTCTCGCGCCACGGCGACATACAGGGCACTCCCGATGATCAACCCCGATCCGATCCAGCTCACGATCGACAGTGTACTCCCCCACACCATCTTGTCATACAACACCGCAAACACCATCTGCGTGTACAACATTGATGTCGCTCGGGATCCGGACGAAGTCGCCGACCGTTCCTGCGGCCGGTCATCATCATCATCATCGGTCTCATCACCATCCTCCTCCCCAGCAGTTTTCTCCGATGCCCGCGACGGCGGCACGTAAGCCAACCCGGCCGTCAACAGAAACTGCAGCAAGAATCCACACACTCCCAACCCCACCAGCAGCGACCATTCCATCGGCGTCCCCGGCAGCTCCAGCGGCACCGACGGCAGCGTCAGCATGGCCACCAGCGACACTATTGTCGTGAACGACGAAAAGTACGTCACCGACACCAACGGATGGCAGCGTTGCCCGATCATCCGGATCGCCGTGTAGGCGCACGAAGCGCCCATCACCCCGACGAGGGCCATGATAGTGGCGGCCACGTGGTCCGCCTCGCTCCCTCTGTGGCTGTTCTCGATGCCGGGTCCCGCCGGCGGGGTTTGCGGCGGCGATGCGGCGGAGAACGGCCGGGCGATGAGGACGACCCCGCCCAGGGACACCAGACCGGCTACCTGCTGTTTCCATGTAAACGTCTCATTAGGGATGAAGAACGAGCAGGCGTAGCAGCTGAGGATGGGTGCCAGGAAGGTCAACACGGTCGCTTCGGACAGAGCGAGATACTGAACCGAGTAGTAGAGTCCGTAGACGCCCCAGAACCCGCCGGCAGCACGGAGCATTAGCAGGCCGAAGACGGGGCGCGTGCCGAAGGGATGCGGGACCCCCGCATACCACATGTAGAGGTAGCTCACCACGACAGTGATGGACATACGGGCGAACAGGATCTACATAGTAGTTGTGTAGTTAGTACGGGGTTATAGTCAGTATATAGCACATATAGGCAGTCCTATATGTTAATTGTGTGTAAGTGTAGGTGTGGGAATACCTGGAACGGATGCAACCCCTCACCATTCTTCCCCTTCCACTCCAACATCTGCGTCATAACATTCATCGAAGCCCCGAAGAACTGCGACAGCATCACCAACACCATGCCCTTGCTCTGGGCCCAGACGGTACTCCACGGAGCAGCCGGGGGTCGTCCCTCTCTGGGCTCTCCCAGCAGCGGTGTACGCTCATCATATTGATTCCCCGGATCGATGATGGGCGTGCTCCTGCCTGATCGATCTCGATCCTGATTGGGGGCTGAGACAGACATATCTATCTCTTCTATTGTGTACCTTAGTAGAGGCACATATGTAAACACAGGTACAAACGTATAATCCGGGGACGGGACAAAGTGGGGATGAGGAGAAACTTAAGTAAAGGCAAGGAGAAATGACTAATCCGATCGTCAGCTGGATATGACTCTTTTTTCCTTTTTCTTTTCTATTGATTATATATCTTATTACATCATATTAGGTTTGATCTTCTGATATAGGAATTAGTTTCCCATTCGTGGATCTGGGTTTGGATGGGATAATGGGAATACCTGGTTGATTCCGCTATATCACTGGATAGTATATCTACTATAGTCTAAGTATCTCCCTCATCAACATATGAACAGCTCAGGATTGTCCAGGTTGTCTAACTATCATACGCAACGTTGCAAGTAGAAAGTTGATAGAGATTATTGAAACTCGCGTGGCAATATCAGAGTGAAGCTCACATTGAGGGTAACTGTAAGATGAAGGTAGTCAATCGGCCCTTTGACTTTGATGAAAATATCAGTAGTGACTACATTTCAAGCCATATATTGAAGGTTCATTCATTCTGTTTGTGTACTGGTTGCTTTGAGATTGGGTCAATATAGAAACAATTCCTGGGATTGAACCCATAGTCCACGATTTCAAATCCTCGTGCCATTCCAATTGAGTCATGGAACTAGGAATAGTTCTCAAACTCGACAGCATTTTCATCGGTCAGTTTCAGACTGAACCGCCCCGAGTTCCCGTAGATATCAAAGATCTCAAACCACGGCTTGAACGTAAAATTGTACGGGTATTTATTCCGGACAGGATGCGTGAAACTGAGAAGTGTCACACGCAACGCGTTTGCAGCCTGATTGACCGTCATCGTTTGAGGGCGGTCCATGTAGTAACACCCAAAAGGCGCTTCCCGTCTCTGGCTGCATTCCCAGACGTAAGCGATCTGCAGGGAGTTGGCTTCCATCTTCATCCGCCAGGCGTTTCTCAGCTTTTTATCCCCAAGCTTAAGCTGCAAGTCATCCGGCGAAAAGTCGTGCAGCTCTACCTGCTTTGTCGGATGGGCTGTAGTCGAGAAGTACCAGTTATATTGTGTCCAGTCTCCCCTGTGTACGTCGGGGTGCTTCTCGCCCGTCCAGCTTCCTTTCGCCACCTCATTCTTGCGGTATTCGATGTTGTGACTCTCCGAAACCCTGTACCTGATAGGATACACCGCAGTCAGGGCGATGGAGTTCTTGGTGGTCTGCCAAGTGCCCTGACCGTTTGGAATCGTGGCCTGGATGTGCTTGAGTCCGTTTTCAGTCGTGCTAATCCACAGTATATAACTCTGACTGTCGTCCTCACGCGGCGCGCTCTCTTCGGGGGCGCTCGCGTTGGGGAATGTATCAGACCAGTCTCCGCTCTTGTGGTCGGTCTCTTGCCATGCGCTGGGCAATGGTCCATTCGTATGGTGATCCTTGAGCCTGATCCGGTCCAGCTCGTCTGGAGACAACTTGTAGGGGACTAGCTCTCCGCTTGCACTCTGGGCGGCGGCTTTGATGTTGATTCTCAGCGGCACTTGCATGCGGCCGTTGGCAAACAATTGGTCGGAGACCCTGTCACGGCCCTGCGTCAGGATCTCGAAGCTGGTAGCCTCCCACTTTGAAGATGAAGACATGCTTTCTAGTTGCAGTCGGAATAGAAGAGGACTCGGTTGGGGACAAGGCTGAAAAGGAGCTCAATCGGGATACAGGATTGATAGAAACTCGGTTGGGGATACAGGATGCAATTTCTAGATACAGAGTAGAAAAGTCTGCTCATATATCTTTGACGCTCTATTATGCAATCCTTGTACTGGCTTGGAGAACGTGTCAGGCTTCGGAGGTACAAGAGCTGAGCTTCATAGAACGGGTGGGGGCGTGGTGTTGTATTCTGGGACAGCTGCAGAAAGGTAACCCCCGATGGAATCTGCTCTCGGTCTTGATGTTGTAGATACAGGTCATATAACTCAACAAGTATATGCAGGTAATGGTTGGCAGTTGATACGGCGTGTTGAAATCGAGCACCGAAAAGGTTACGCGGGCAGAGGGGAAACAGGAATCCGTCCGCTTCAAGGCACCAGTGCGGATGAACACGATATGTGCGTATGTAGCATTTTCTTGCTCGTTGACTCCTCTGATTCAATATCTGGATATCTTCTTTTCGTCACGTAATGTAGGTGTCGATCAATGACGCGTGGATGGAGGATAATGAGTATACATATCGGACTGATGAATGGGCCCAGCAAGCCACAGTATCATTGCACCAGCAGAAGAAATGCTTTCAAGGTCCAATCAAAACATCAAAAATGGCTTACCATCGGTTGATGTATCTCCAGTGAGCTCTGATAGCCATAGAAGTGCATACTTTCTGGTCAAATAGGATAAGCCACAGAGTCACACCTCTGCCCACTTACTCCCATATGTCTAATGTAGAAAGACAATGCCTCACTTGTGATGTATTATACCGCTACACATGCTTGATGTGATGTAAAGAAACTGTCTCGTGTGTGACGCATTATGCAGTGATAGTGTGCAGAGCCTCCGTGCTTGGTGCCGAACAGGAGTAGCAAAGAACAGCCGGAAGTGCATTTCTTCCAAAGAGAGAAAGTTTACGAAATTGTTCTGAAAGGAGTGGACAATGAAAGGATACCTTCTTCCTGTCTCCTTCTACTCTAGTTCCTCATACACTGTTTACTCGATCAAGACATTCGCTTTTTATTGCCAGACCAGCCATGCCGTCTGATATCCCAATCTACACGCAGAGCTCCAACTTTGGTAGTCTTCTGGAGAAAGGTGTGGACCCTCGAACCGGTCAATACACCTGCGCAATCGACGTGTGGGGGGCCCCCGAAGAGGCTCGAAACTGTCCCTCGTTGAAATTGACCTTGAGCTTCAGCCCCATGAATTTCTTCGATTTTGGTCTGGGGAAAGGGTGGTCTTTCAATCTCACGAACTATGACAATGAGAGTAAAACGCTCTATCTCTCCACTGGCGAGCACTTCAAGGTCATCGAACTGGCCGGGAGCGTGTCCGTTCCCGACCAAAAGCTGAAGAGTTTCAACTTTACGAAATTCCAGAAGGAAGAGAATGGCAGAAAAGTCACATCTTACCAGGTGGTGTATAAGTCGGGACAGGTCGAAATCCTCAAGAATAGCAGTGGTATCTTTGACCGATTCGTTCCCTTTCAGATAGTCGCCCCCAATGGACGCCATCTGAGACTCATTTGGGAAGTCCTCAAATCGACTGGGTACCCTCTGTTGACCAAGATCGAGGAGGATTCTCAGGACCTGCTTGAGGTTGACTACAAGTCAATCGTGAAGAAGATTATTCGGTCTCCGAACACCCCGGAAAAAAGCACCCTCTCCCTTGGAGTGAGAGACAACTACCTCAAGAAGCTGGTATTGCCTCTGGCAAGCGCGCCGTCATGGACCTTCGACTATGAGCTGCATGGTCCATCATTGTGTATCACCAAAACCACCAGTCCCAGTGGCCTGCAGGAGCAACTGGAGTACAAGTTGGACGGACACAGACTACCCCCCAAAGCGCCTTACCTTTACATCCCCCATGTTGAATGGCATACAGTCTGGCCGGGCAATTTCCCACCTAAGATAAAGACCAAGTACGAGTTTTCTCCACGGGACGGACACAATTCCTATGGTTACAATGCCGGTTTGGAGTGGAATGACGGCGAAGACAACTTGTATCGTACTCGAGACGAGTACACATATAGTTCGATTGTCACGGTTCAAGGAGGTACCAAGACGACGAACACCTACAATCACTTTCATCTTTTGGTCAGCTCGCAGCAGGAGAAGGGCTCCTGCGTCACAACAGAGTCCATTTCCTACCACAGCAAGCCCTACGAGAAGTTCGAAAAGCAACCTGCCTATTGTCAGTTGCCACATACGACCATCAAGATGTACAAGGACAATAGTGGCCGCTCTCCTCGTTCCGAAACGACTAAGCAGACATACGACGAATGGGGCAACCCAACCCTGGAGATCCGACCGGACGGCGTGGAGATTCACCGCACATATTACCCAGAAGAAGGAGAGGACACTTCAGACTCAAATAACCTGGGCTGTCCTCGCGATCCTCACGGGTTTCGGCGATATATGAAGACAGAAACTGTTGTGCCTGGGCCCGGTGATTATCCGGCACCAACGCGCACGGAGAAGTACCGATATGTCAAAATACCCACAGCCCATGGCGCAGAAGCTGCATACTTTGTGGGTGCTCAGCAGCACATAACCTCTACCGGCAACCATGTTCTTTCCAGGACGACTTTCGCATACCTAGACAACCCTACAGCGACATATCACGGCTGCCTTGAACAACAGGTGACATCTCACTTAGACAAGTCTCCCACCACCAAAAAGCTGAGCTACAGTCGGAACGGCGATCTGATGACTCTCAAAGCATGCACCACAACCTTTGACGGTTCTGTGGTTGAGGAGGAGACGGTTTACTCCGCGTTGCGCGGGTTGACCATGGCACACAAAGATCAAGCCGGAGTGGAGGACTGCTTCCTGTATAATACGCTGGGGCAGATTACCAAGGCAATCACATCTGCAGGCACACCGCAAGAAGCAGTACGACAATGGGAGTACGCAGCCCTTGAGCAAAACTACGGCACGGAAACCATAGTTACTGATGCGACGGGGGTGAAAACCCGCTATGTCACTGATGGACTGGAGAGGCCCTGTCGCACCGAGAAACAGGACCATGACAGGGAGGCATATGCTGCAGGTAACACCTCAGCAGAGTTCCATCTTGCCGAAAAGCGCAACTATGATGCTCAAGGCCAATGCATCGAGGTTACCGAGGTTGACTGGTTGCGGGGCGAGAACGGGCAGCTCACGTCCCTGGAGACTAGCAAACAGCTCGAGTATGATAATTGGGGAGGAGTCTGCAAGACAACGGAAAAGTCTGGCCTGGTCACTATATCGAAATCCGATCCAGTCGATCTCACCGAAACTACAGGGATTGAAGGGGAAGGATATACGAAAACCTACCATGACGTTTCCGGTAACCCAACACTGATACATCTATGCAAAACAGACAAGACCCTTTACAGCTCTGTCAAGTACCGGTATGACGGCTTGGGGCGTCTGGTCGAAGAAGAGGACCAAGTTGGCCGAATCATCAAGTATGAGTCCGACAGCTTTGACCGGATCACCAAGACGACGTGGTCGGATTCTCGAACAGTGACAGCCGACTATGCAGAACATGGTGAGGCTGCATTGCCGGCGAAAGTCAGCCTCAACGGCGTCACCATTGGAGGGCAGTCATTCGATGGGCTAGGGCGCGTTATGCATCGGAAGGTCGGTCCACGCACCACCCGGCAGATCTACGAGGGCCATGCACCCGAGCCAAAACGAATCACGAATGCAAAAGGTCAGGAATGCGAGATTACCTATGAGCCCGCACTGCAGTACGCCCCCAAGAGCCTCACTACCAGCGATGCAAACTCCGACATTTACGAATATGATCCTCAGACTGCTTTGCCAACTAAAATGAAGGGATCGTACAGTACGCAGATCCGAGAATACACACCCTCGTCTCTCCTCAAGAAAGAGACCATTCAAGTAAAAGGGGGGGAGTCATTTTCGTCTGAATATCAGTATTCCATGGCAGGTCTACTGCAGCACTATGTCAATCCCCACCAACAGAGGCAATCGATCGAGTATGACACTTACGGTAGACCGGCATCTTTGATTCAGAGCAAGATGAGAGTTTCGTTTATATATTGCAGCAGGTCAGGTCGACTGTCTGAGTACAGTCTTGAGGATCAGGAGGATGGTGTCAAATTAACATTTCTGTTGAGCTATGATGACATTGGCCGCGAGACCAAGCGGATGGTCAAGAAAAAAGGACAGGTCATGTATTCACTCAGTCAGACCTATGGCGAAACGAGTCTTGTCGCTACGCGGGCCCTGGAGGATAATGAAGGCGTCACTATTCGAGATGAAAGGCTCACATATGACAATCAGAACCGCCTGAAAAGATACGAGTGCGATGGAAGTCGAGCTCCAGCTGATCAGCAAGGAAATGAAATCAAGGAGCAAACCTTTGAATTCGACGAATACGACAACATTGTTAAACAGACAATGACTTTTCACAATCAAGATTCCAATGCAGCAAGCTATACTTTCAGCAAAGATGATCCCACCCAGCTGATTTCGATCACCAACACAAACAACGCCTACCCTGCAAGTGTTGTTCTCGAGTACGACGCCAACGGGAGTCTGACCAGGGATGAGCAGGGCCGTAAATTAGAGTATGACAGCTTAGGTCGCTTGATCAGAGTGCGCGCTGCGGACGACAAGCAGCTTTGCGAGTACCACTATGATGCATCTGGAAAGCTGGCTTGCCAAAGTGTGCCAGACCAGCCAGACACCAGCCTCTTCTACCGGGAGGACTCCCTCATCGCCACCAAGAGCGGCGACCGTCGCGTCAGCTATGTCTCTGACGGAAAGGCCTACTGGGGCCAAATCATCCAAGACGATGGATCCGACAAACCGCAAAACAACCTGTGGGCATCTGACAGCTGTGGATCCATCCTCGCTAGCCTGGACAGTCACAGGCCAGAAGACATGCATTCTCAATCATACACGCCCTACGGATTCGGCGGCGAGTCAGACATAGCCTTCAACGGACAATGGAAAGACCCCGTTACCGGATGGTATCACTTGGGAAACGGCTACCGTGTTTACAACCCGGTTCTGATGCGCTTCCACGCGGCAGATCCGTGGAGCCCGTTCACCTCAGGGGAGATCAATCCCTACACCTACTGCCTCGGAGACCCCGTCAATCGCGCGGACCCGAGCGGCCATTTCAGCCTGTTCGGCGTCAATTTCGGCTGGAAGCGGCTCATCACTGCCGTTATTGGGATCGCAGCTAGCATCGCCGTTGGGGTCCTCACGGGCGGCGCGAGCCTAGCGGTTCAGGTCGCTCTGGGGGCTGTGGTGGGTGCTATAACTGCGCCGGTCGCAGGAGCCCTGGGCGATCTGGCAGAAGGCCGGAGCCCGACGTGGGGCAGCATGGGGAAGGACGCTCTCGTTGGGTTTGTGGGTGGCGCTATCGGACCTGCGCTAGGAAAGTTTGCTCGCCCTTATATGGATAAATATCTTGGATTCCTCACGAAGTCTGGCAGTTATAGTGTTACCAAGAGTGTCAATAACTCCATCTGGAGACTGGGTCTGCAGAAACACATCGCAGGCTACGGCATGAAGGATATTGTGCGGACGGCAACCAAAAGTACAGTGGTGTCTTTCGTGACGAAGCAACCCTTGGCTATAGGTCTTTGACGCGAATGTTCTGCACAAGGACAAACCACAGACAGCTCCACAATCCAGCTCAGGGGGTACTCGAGCAGCACAGGTTGATGTACCCTACGCCAGAACAGGATCTGCCCTCCCGAGAGATAGCATCCGGCCTCTGCTCAAGGAGGGAAGCAGTGTCTTCTCTGGCTATTCTTTGCGGGCCACCAGTTCTGCCATGTCTTCCGGTGGGCAATCTATTGCTGAGTCTCTGAATTTGAGTTACAGGTGTTCGTATGGTCTGTCGCGGAAAGGTCAGGGGGATTCTGGTGGCTCTGGGGGGTATGGTAGTCTCAGAAGCACCTTGCGCGCTTCTCCAGGTCGGCAGCATTAGGCATTGGGCAGCTTGCCAGCAAGGCTTACTTCTTTTGGGGGTTATTGGATTTAGGTCCTAGGTATCTGGCAGCAGGTCATCCTTTGTTTAACAGTTTCTTCCATTTCTTGTGCAGAGGCGTATGCGTTTGGCCAGAGTGCATTAGCCATTGCGCCAGTCAGGCTTGAATCTCTTCCTCGAGCCAGGGAGGTATTCTATGAATGATATTGTGATCCTGACAAGTATGTAAAACAAAATACTATCAAGAGATTTGACAAGTAGAACGCAACAGCGAGGTATAAAGATAATCAGAGCCTGACCTAGTGGTCAAATGGTCAGGTATATTAAAGAAAACCTCTTAACCGAAATAGGATCTAGTGTCTCATATCATCTCTCTTCTGGTATTAGTGGATCTGGGGACAGTAGAGTAGATTAAGTACTAACTAGGTACGGATACAGTAGAGAGTGGGATGGGGCTTACTTGAGGAATGATTAATCTGATCGTTAGCTGGATATGATCGTATCTCTTTCTTTCTTTTCCCTTTCTTTCTTTGGGTATGACATTATACTATACTTGATTTTATCCTATCTTTGATCTTAGTGGAACTGGTTTCCGGTTCGTGGGTCTTGTTGATTGATACTGGGCTCTGAGTTGAGTGTTCCGCTATCACAGTATAATATATCACTTATATATATCCAGTATACTCCGTACAAATACATTAATCAATCTAGCTATACAAATCCAAAGAGCTATACAGATGTAAAGGCTGCGCATTATAAAGTACTATACAATATAAATCTATAAAATAAACTATACAGTAAACTATACAAAAGTAAAAGTATCCCCCCCCTTATCCCGCAACATGTTCCCAACCCGACTACTCCCCACAACGCGCTCCAGCTTCAGCGCATCCCACCGCGAGAACAGCGCCCTCACACCACCCGCCTCAGCAGCCTCCACCACCGTCGACGGATCCGCCCCCAGGAAGCCCACCACCTCACCCCAGAACGACGGATTCTCCGGAACCCCGTACATCACAACCCGCTTGACGCCGCGGATCGGGAACCGCCGGAAGTGGTGCATACGCTCCGTGTACAGCAGCACCGAGTGTCGGCCGTTCGTGAAGTGCGATCGCGCTCGCGCTACGTCCCGCGGCTCCGTGTATTCCGAGATGGCTCCGAACGAGAGATGCTCTGTCTGGGTTGATGTCGCCATGTAGTTGCGCACGCGCACAAAGTCTAGATACGACGGGATGAAGACCAGCGTGCCGCCGCCGTTTGCTCCGCGGCCGGATGTGGCGTGTCGCACGATAGACGATAGCACTGTTGTCGTGAAGTGCTTGAATCGCGCGTCGGGGTCCTTGGCTGGGGAGACGCAGTCGAAGCGCGAGAAGGTTTGCTTGACGGGTACTGCGAGCGGGACTTCTGAGATGGCTCCCGGGTACACGCGTGTCAGCTTGACTTTGCCGGACACGTTCTGCATCTGCGATGAGAAGACCGAGTTGATCTCGGGGGTGATGAACGAGGCGGTCATGATTAGCTGCCGCACGTACCGCGCCTGGTTGTCGAGGTACCAGGTGCGCACTCGGCTGAAGTCGCATCCGTGTCCGTCTTTGGGCTGCAGGTTGAGGTGTTGCAGGATGTAGTCGACGTGGTCCCAGTTCTGCATCTGGAGTGCGTCGGCTTGGTCGACAATCACCACCTCGATCGAGGACAGGAAGTCCGAGTCACGTTTTTTGGCACTGCGAGGTCAGTCTCTATTTGTTTCTTTTTGGGCTGACATGTACTCACTCAGCCTGATCCATGATCGTGCGCAGCCCCAAAGGACTCGCCAGGATCATATCAGACGTGTAGAACGGAGCAAAGAACTTGAGGGTCTTGCGCGTAAATTTGAGCCCCAAACGGAACATGTCGTCATTGTTGCCCGCGAACAGCTCCCGGAAATCCGCCGGCTTGTTCTCCCAGGAATCATCGGTGCTGCCCGAAAAGCTGTCCATGAAGCGCTTCTTGTTCTCCTGCTGGTCCGGCTGGAAAAACCGCGTGATGGAGTCGACCGCGCGCACGCACGCTTGCTTGGTGGGTAGGAGATACAGAACCTTGGGCCGCGTGAATCCCTGGTCACGCAGCTCCAGATCCGTGTCGGGTTCCCGCGCCAGGCGCGTGTTGTTCTTCAGCACGCGATCTCGGGTTTTGAGGACGTGGTTGGCGGCGTGCACGGCGAGGATGTCCCGCATAACGCCCGCCTGAGAGACGTCGCGGGCCCCGTAGAGAACATCTTGATAGTCGAAGATGTAAGGCGCCACATGCTGGAGTTGCTTGGGAATACTCCGGATATGCTCTTTGGCCGGGGCAATCAACCTCTTCTTAAGCTATATCACGGTTAGTCATTGATAGTTATGCGATGTACACAGATAGAACCTACCTTGACATGCGACATGTTCCTCATGGGTGGAAGGACAGCCACATCCCCCTTCCCAGTGGCCGGGATCGCGCGGACAAGCTTGAGCTGGCCGTCGATCTCCTTCTTCGCATTGTTCCACTGTTTCGCTTCGACAGCTTTGACCTTCGGGGAGAGTTGGCCCTCCTTCGGCAGGGAGAAATGGGCCTCAAACGGATCGGTGCCTGTACATATTAGAATTTGCTAGATGGGGTGTAACTGAAAAGGAGAATACCATCGTCATCGTCGCTGTCCGCCTGGGCATCGATTTCCGCCTCATCCAATTTCTCGTCGGCATCCTCGCCTCCAGAAAGCTCCTGCTCCGCGAGATCGTCGCCTGAATCCGCCTCCAGATCAGCGGTCGGAGCCTCATCCATCTGCACATCTTGGTCCTTCTCTTTTCTCTTGTGATCCACCTTTCTCTTCTTCCGGGCGGGAGCCTTGGTTTCGGTAGTTGTCTGGAGTAGTTGCAGCAATTCGTTGTATGACTGTCCTCGCTTCTGGTCTTCATCTTCTTCTTCGTCACTTGACGCCGCATCGTCCGTGGGAACTGCGTGATCCAATTCGTCGTCTAGCGGCTCGATTGGAGCTCCATCCTCTGCACCGGACGATTCCTCCGACGATAATTCATCCAGTCGAGAAGTTTCAAAGTTTGATCTCTGGGCTGGTCTCTTCGCGCCACGGCCACCACGGCCACCACGGCCACCTCTGCCGCCTCTGCCACCTCTGCCGCCTCGACCGCGGAATGGAGGCATATCGTTGTAAAGTAGGAATACAGATAGACCTCTTGTCAATATCTGTAAAGACAAAAGAGAAAGATATCCAGTCGTGCAATGGTTTGTTGTTGGGCGTATTTTCTCCCCTCTGGCGGAAGAGAAAAAAGAAGTGGCTTATCTTATCTTAGCGCGTCCGTCCGCACACACAATTTGGAGCCTCGAACAAAGTCGGTTTAACCTCCGCAAGAGTCAGTCAGATTTGAGCCAGACGAACCAGAACCCAAAGAAAAATCCATCTCTGCTAATCAACCATTACCCCCACCCGCCACTCCTCCAGTCCACCACCGGGATCCTTTCGTTCTCCCCTGTGTGCGCCAATTCCTATCTGAGGAGGAAAATTTCATCGAGAAAAAGTGTCCGAGAATGGCTGATACCGATTCCTTCCTTCACCTCGCCCGCCCTCTGGGCCCCGTGGCAGTGGGGGCTCCGACGACCGCCCCTCTGAGTGTGGTTATTCAGCCTCAGGTACGATACGATATTGCTTGGATATGACTGCCTGTGCAGGGAGGCAATAGGAGGAGGGAAAGAAGGAGGGGCATGTGCTAACGAATGCCCATATTAGGCTCTTTTCTCGATCCTGGACCACTCGCTGCGTCGCAATGCCGACCAGGAACGTGTGATCGGTACCCTGCTGGGAACCCGGTCGGAGGATGGCACCGAGGTGGAGATTCGCACCACCTTCGCCGTGGGACATACCGAGACGACCGATCAGGTGGAGGTGGACATGGAGTACCAGAAACAGATGCTGGCGCTGCATCTCAAGGCCAACCCCAAGGAATTCCTGGTGGGGTGGTACGCTACCTCCCCTGAACTGAACACCTTCTCCGCCTTGATCCAGAACTTCTACAGCGGCCAGGGTGACGGCACGTGGCCTCACCCGGCCGTCCACCTGACCGTGTCGACCGAGGCCGGCAAGGACATCGAGACTCGCGCCTACATCTCCGCCCCCGTCGGTGTGACCGCCGAGCGCGCCGCCGACAGCGCCGCCTTCATCCCCGTCCCCTATGAGATCCGCTACGGCGAGGCCGAGAAGAGCGGCCTGGAGGCCGTCGCCTCCGCCCGCGACGCCGAGGAGCGGGCCACCGCCACCTTCACCGACATTGAGGCTCTCGAGCGGGCGATCGAGGAAGTGCTGGGCATGATCGACCGCGTCTCGCGCTATGTTGAGTCCGTGATCGATGAGGAAGCCCCCGCGTCGACCGCTCTTGGCCAGTACCTGCTCAACACTCTTGCCTTGGCACCCAAGGTTGAACCCGCCGACATCGAGCGTGACTTGTACGTTCCTCCCCTTTCCCGCCTTATCTTGCCTCTGTTCTTCCTTTCTTTCTTCGAAACCCGTTGTACATGATACTGACCATCACAGCAACAACCACATCCAGGACGTCCTGGTGGTGTCCTACCTGGCCAACACCATCCGGACACAGATGGAGTTGTCCAACCGACTAGCCACGGCCCAGCTCACCCTGGGCGGCGAGGGCGCCAACGCCGAGACCGGCGGTGGCCAGCGCGGCGGCCAGCGCGGCAAGGGTGGCCGTGGAGGGCAGCAGCAGCGGAACCAAGAAAGACCCACGGAAGAGGCTCGTGCTTGAAGAGAACGAGGTTCGAAACGAAACGAAAAGAAAACATGAAAAATGAAAAAAAGCGCCAAAAGAACGAGACGAGACGTAAATAAAGAAATGAATTGCGTTGGGGTTGGAAAAAAGCGGGGGGAAACCTATGAAGAGAATTGAAGATAGATTATACCTTTCTTTCCTTCTCTCTACCTGTCGTCTTGTTGACCTTTTGATCTTTTTTTTTTCTACTTCTTCTCTTGACGGTTGCTCTCAGACGTATCTCCTTTTGTTGCCCAGACCCCTCTTGCTGCTCTCTTACCTTTTCTTTACTTCTTCCTATTTGATACGTGTCTATGGTCCTATCATTGTCTGTCATCTATTTCATTTAGTTTTGTGGAAAGAAGGATTTCCTTGAGTTACCATGGTTTTCTTTTCCTTTTCCTTTTTGCCTGGTCATCATCTATGAAGGACAAAAGAATGACCAGTGTAATCACTAGTATCTACAAAGTATGGGCGTAGTATAGTAGGTATATAGAACCTAGACTGGATAAGGCAGTAGGATAAGTTCATTTACTATGGAAAGACTAACCTTCTGTTCAAGTATACTATTACTGAAGCAGTAACCATGGAACTGGAGCAGTAACTCAGCGGTAGAGTGGTAGATTGCAATGGTGTAACAACTAGCAATTATCTATAGGTCCCGTGTTCGATCCACGGCTGTTCCTTTCTTTTTTCTTTTTTTCTTTTTTATATCTATATACTTGTTTCCTTTTTGGTTCTACCTTGTATCTTGTGCTTCTTCGCGATTATATTGATTATAGATATCAATTAACTTTTACTACCTTACTCCTACTTATATTGAGTGACTTCATTTAATTTATATAGGGTTAACGGTGTATATGCCTTAAGAGACAACTATGGTACCCTCGACCATTCCATAAGCTATTTCAATATGACTGAATTCATTAACCTAGACGAACTATATCATAACGCCTCCATGCAAATAGATAGGGGTATGTAGTATGTATTTATAACGACCATCTCCCAATCCCCAACGCCAAACAAACAAAAAACAAAAACAACCAAATCCAACCCAATCAACCAGTCTTCCTCTTCTTCGGCGCCATATCATCCGTAACATCCGAGTCCCTCCTCGCCCCGCGCTTCCCCTTCCCTTTACTCTTCTTCCCATCAGCACCACCACCACCCTCCCCCACATCCTCCATCCCCTTCTTCGCATCCTTCAGATTCGCCACCTGGTCATCATTCTGATCGAACGCCTTGCGCGCCTCCTTCAGCTCGCGCTCCATGCGCAGCAGCTCCTGCACACGGCCCAGCTTGTTCGGGTCGCGGCGCAGCGCGAACCGGAAGTCGTCAACTTTGATCTTCTGACGCCGTGAGTAGCTCGCGTATTGCGCGGCGCCGTGACACATTTCCAGCACGAAGTCTGTGACGATTTCGTCGAGGACGCGCACCGTTTCGGGGAGGGGCTCGGATGGGAAGGAGGGGTGCGGGCTGGGGTCGCCGTAGGCGAGGAGGAGGAGGCGGACTGTTTGCTGTTAGCATTTCTTGAGAGGAGAGAGGAGAGAGGAGAGAGGGTTCAACTGGGTTGACGTACGCTCGGAGGAGAAGTTCATTTGGCCCTTGTGGCGGGCCATACGCGCACGGGGTTCCGCCATTTTGGCAGGTTTCTTCGGCGCAGCGGCGGATGTAGCTGTACTCGTACACTTCCCGGGGGTAGTTGCGGTGCTGCCGGCGGGAGCAGCTGTTGTATTCTGCGGCGCAGGCGCAAAAGCAGGTTTGTATCCGGCGCGGATTAGGTTCGTTTCGTGGGGATTCCACGGCCAGGCAGGAGCGATCAGACTCGACACATGGCCTGTACTAGGCTGACGGGGGGATATGGAGGACGGCTGGGATGCTCGAGGGATGTGGTTGTGGTGAGGTTGGAGCCGGTGTTGGAGATGGCGAGAGAATGGGACGGCGGGTGGGCGGTGAGGGGCGATTCTGCCGGTGGAATTGGAAGGCGGGCGGGATGGGGGAGTGGCTTTATTGCGGTGGTGGTTCATGGTGATGATCCTCAGCTGCTAGCTACCTGGTTGTTTCCGAGTTGAGCGCTTGAAGCAGTTCCACAATCAGTCAATATGGTAAGTGTTTCTAATGAGAGAGTAGGAATACTCCTGGTGGAGTGAGAGTGAAGCAGAAGTAGAAGCAAGAGGATAAAGGAGAAAGAGAGGATTGAGCTGAGCTGTCTTCAATAGAGCTCACTCACTCGACGTTCTATTGTTGAGCTGCAGTATACTTGAAAATGTCACTAACACTTGACAGTCAGCCTTGTTCAACTTCCAGTCCCTCCTCCTGGTGATCCTCCTGATCATCTGCACAAGCACCTACGCCCACTCCATGATGCCCGGGATCATGGATCGCAACCAAAACGGGTACGTGCCTCTTTCCACTCCCAGGCTCCTCTCTCGCGCCGCAAATGGTGTAGGACTATACGGTAGGACTAGACTAATGCGAACAGCTTCTTCGGGGTCTTCTGGAAGTGTGCTCGAATCGGGGAGCGGCTGAGCCCATACGTCAGTCTTTGCTGCATCTTGATGGCGGTGAGTTCCACCTCATATAACTAAACCAGGGAGAAGAGCATATCGCTGACAATGGTGTTATGCTGTGTCTAGGTTTCGATCTTCCTCGGTGGTTGATGGGGTCCTTTATCGTCGACTCTTATCTTGGCAATTGGAGTTTATCAGTATTCTAGCCGGGACTATATTTTATTTAGATCACGTTCTGTGGAGTTTATGTCATTGCCATGGTTTCTTGTTCATTGTCTTTCATATTGTACATAAGTTTGTGGTTTACACAGCAATCTGCTGGGGTGTCGAAATCTATTCTATCAGTACATGTAAAGCCCCTACCAATACCTAAAGCGAAGAGAGGTGGGAAATAAAAGTAATATAGCCAACCAGAAGAGAAGAAGAGAAGAAGAGAATAAAGATGTCAAAAAACACAGGGGTATCATAACTTGGTCGCCTGGCTCTCCTGCAAACGTCGCAGTCCTTGGTCCAGTAAATCGTCCGCTCCGCTGAGATACTCCTCGTGATCATGCAGCGGAGCAGCCACTGAGGACAAGTCCGTCGCAGGTCCGGCGGAAAGCTCGTCCAGCTCCTTTACCACCTCCCAGAGTTGCTCCGGGTCATGCAGGTAGCGCAGGCTTTTCATGGTGTACGCGTCGATGGACAGGCCCTGGGCTTCCATGGCCTTGATGGCCTTGGCGACCTCGGGGACGTTCTGCGCGTTCGCGTACCCGCTGATGATGGTGTTCCAGGTGACCATGTTGAACTCGACCCCGTATTTGGCCATCATGTCTTTCACTCTCTCTGCGGCCATTGGTTGCCGGTTGTAGGTGAAGGAGCTCAGGAGGAGCGTCCAGGTCCGTACGGTTGGTTTGGCGCGGGTCATTGGTAAGACTCCGTCGCTGTGAGTGGTGGGCTGCAGCATGTCTTCGACGAGCCGCACGGATGGCCGAATACCCTGCGGGTCTTTCCGGAAGGCGACGAGGAACTCGTTATATGTGTGGTCGGTGGCGGCCAGGGGCGCGATGATCTCGTGGCCCCTGAGAACCATAGAGTGGAAGTATTTGTAGATGCGGAGAACGTGGGGCATGCGTTTGTGGCACCGGAGGTAGCTTGCGATTATGAGGTACAACGCGATCACCGATGGGGGCTCGTTTGCGCCCCCTGGTGGGGGGGTATATTCCGGCGGAAGGATGGTGAGTTCCTTCAAGGGCGTGATGTCGTGGAACTTGGTGTACAGGTTCAACAGCGAGTAGAAGGTCGCACTGGGGTCAGCATCCTCCTCGATGTTTTTGGCCGTGAAGACAAAGTGAGCGTGGAAAGTCTTGTTCGCAATCCAGGGATTCTTCGACATCTCCTCCTGGGGCTCGATCTCCTCGATCAACGAGTCCACCAGGTGCCGGTCTCCCCGAGACACGGCATCCGTGAGCAGGGTCAAGTAGGTATAAGAGTCCGGCTTCATGTTCTGGTTCCGCATGAAATTCAACATGTCGAGCCCCAACTGCGGGTCCCCCGTCCGGAACGCGTTCCGCAATACCACGTTCATCATGTCCCGGTCCGGCCGTACGCCCATCTGGAGAAGACTGGGAAGGATGCGAAAGTTGCGTCCGTTTGAATCGTCGATCACGGAGTCGAGCGTCAGAAGTTTACAACAGTGATGCATGACGGCCGCGGAATCGATCAGAAACTCATGCTGGCTCAATCTACGAATCCGCTCGAGCACGTCAAGTGCCTTATCGACGTCTTCGAAATCCGTGAAGCGGCGCATGAAGCACAGATAGGTCTCCGCTGTGACGTACACGTTCTTGTCGATAACGTGGTCATAAGCCGCATGCAGACGGTCACGGTCGGCGACCATCAAGTACTGACGGACGCCCTTTTGAGACACCACAATGATGGGCCAATTGCTGGGGTCCAGACAGGTTTGCAGCGCCGAATCGTACGTATGCGTGCCTCGCTCCCACTGCTTCAATCGATCATCATAGAACGCACGCAAGAAGGATAGGCAATCCGCCATCATGAGGAACACCGGCCTGTGCGCGCTCTGGGAGGTCACCAGAAAGAATTCCAGGGCCAGCTCCGGAGAATCTTGCAGCAACCACAGCGACATACGCTTCCAATGCCCAGCTTTCGACTTCTTGTCTAGGCCCTCCCATGCCTCGCGAAACTGGCCCTGCCCGTCTGTTTCTAACAGACCACGTAGTTTTGCGTCCTCTCCGTTCGGCTTAAACTGTTCTGGTAATCCCCGCCGGGCGTCTCTGGCGAAATGTTTTGCCTTGAAAATTTCGGTCAAGGCCGCTCGCCATCGTCGAACATCCAGCCCACTGTCGAACCAAGTCCTCGCCATAATTTCATTTTCAAGATCCCGCGTACTTTGATCGACAAATCGTGTTCGGTACGATAATTCACCGTCGGAAACCGTCATGGTGTTGTAGGTGACGCGTGTTTTGAAACCCTTCCGGTAGGGTTTCTTTGGCCCGCCGCCATGCTCTTGTGGCGACGGTTGAGCCGGCGGCACCGGGGGGTATGATGTTCGGTTTTCAGCGACGGGGTCGGAGGTATTCGAGGCATAGGAAGTGGCAGCGGGCTTGTTGCCCAGCAGATTCGATCGGGGAATGGCGGATGATTTTAGGTCTGAGTCTCCAACCCCAGGGCCGACAGAAGACACGACACTCGCACTGGCGGCATCATTGCCAATGTATCTGGCCGCGCGAGGACTGCCTGGTCTCTGGCGAAACCAATGCCCAAAGCGCAAGCGGTGCTGCGGAACGCAGGACGGCAGTCCAGCGCTGAAGCGGGAGCGCACAAGGGATGGACCAAATGACATTCAGAATTCTGATAGAGTCTGCATTGAATGGAGGAAAGAGGACTAAAACGTGAAAGTGGAAGGAGAAAAGTGGTTAGATTGGCGGATTCAGGAGCGGACACTGAAGTCTATAGATGGGAAAAAGGCCTGGAAGAAATCCGCCCGCTCGATATTTTGCTTCGGCGCAGAGTGTGGCTGGTGGATCCGCCCGACTGTGGCGCACCTCTCCAAACTTCGGTCATGATGGATCTTGCCGGTCAATTTCACCCCGAATCAATCGGATCGCCCTGTACATACGTATACGTCTTTGATTTACTGTCGTGGGCGCTAGCTTCGAGGCTTTCTTTATTTCCTCCTCCTTCTTTTTCTACCTTTCCCCCCCATTCAAAGTCCAGTCATGTCGTCCAACCATGCCACTCTCGATGCGGCTGCCACCGACCGCAAAGCTCGTCTGGCGAAGCTGGCCGCGTTGAAGCGGAAACAACCCGAGCCGGAGACCATGGACGAGTCCAGTGCGCCGAACGATGAAGCGCAAGATAGCACCCCCGACATCTCAACGAAGTACCTCTCCGGAAGGAACTATGATCCCGAAACCCGTGGTCCGAAGCTGGGATTTGACCAGGATCCGTTAGATGGGAGGGATACCCTGGAGGCCCAAGCCGCGGAGATCGCCCAGGCCACGGCGGAGCAAGCGAAGAAGGACGAGCAAGCAGACCAACCGATCGATCTCTTCAAGCTGCAGCCGAAAAAGCCCAACTGGGACCTCAAGCGGGACCTGGATGAGAAGATGAATGTGTTGAATGTGAGAACGCAGAATGCCATTGCACGGCTGGTGCGCCAACGGATAGAGAACGCTCAGCGCGCGGCAAAGGGGAAGCAGGGCGAGGACGTTGGCATTGAGGGAGAGATGTTGGTGGAGGGCATCCACGTCCGTGAACAGGAGGGAGCGGATGAGATGGACGAAGACTGAATTACTGGACTTGTGATACCCCGGAGGTGGATAGTTGTGGGAATTGGTGTCTTTCTATCATCGCATTGTTTCTTTTCTTTTTTTCTTTTTTCTTTTTCTTTTTATTTTTTTTTTTAACATTTTTCTTTCGTCCTCAGGCGCTTATTGTTGGGATTTAGGTACATGCTAGGCGTTGATGGGATTTGCATTGTGATTCTACGGTACCAAGACCAATTTTTCATGTCATTCATAGCCGTATCATACAGATTAGGATCCAAATCATTGTCATACCAGCTTACATGGACGAGCCTTGGGGATTGACCTCTTGGGCAAAAAACGAAGAAAAAGAAAAAGGAGCAAAAGACCATCCTCGTAAAAGACCATCCTCGTACACCGGTGCGCCCAACCGCTTTTCGTGCCTTGTCTGATTAATATTATTCCTTTCCAACGTTCCAGTGCCTAACGGCTCATATTCATAGCCTGAGTCAGAGCTAGTCGCTTGCTGAAGGGGCTCAGGCTGCGTTCTCTCGGGGGTTGAGGAGGGCCAGGATCTCGACCACCGCTCTGTCGGTCCGGCCGCCCCCCGTAGCTTCTCGATGGCCCGCCGGAATATGCCCGATCGTCCATTGCGTTCGGACTGCCAGACCGTCCGCCTCGTGTCCCGCGGAACCTGTCCCCGCTGTGGCTTCGCATCCGATCTGGTCGATCACCGCCCCGAGGGATATCTCTCGCTCGACCGCGAGCATCCGGACTCGATTCCCGGCGGCGTCGTCGCGTATTCCGCTCTCCTGTCCACCCTCGGTCACGTGACCGGTTGTCCTCGCCGGACGAGTAGGATGAATACCCGGACGAGGAGTCGCTGTACCGTCTTTTCCTCGGCTTCGAGTGACGCGAGGTGGTCGATTCTGCACGCGGCTCCTGGCTTCGCGAAGAGTAATCGTCACGGCGAGGGGGGGAACGAGAGCGCGAGCGGTTGGTCGAGATGGTCGAGACGGAGCTCACTGAATGCGACGAGATAGATCTGCTCCGTTTCGACGAACTTTCCACTGGGTCCAGGCTATCGAGTTCCTTTTGCCGACCCCGTCCCTCTTCGCGCTTGGCCAGGATCTCGTCCGCCACGCCTTTCCTGCGAACCATTAACCATCGCTCGATAACTCACTACAGTAGCATCGATGCGCCAGCGCGTGCCAGTACCACCGGGTATGACTGGACTTACGAGTTCAAGAGATCATTGGGGACATCACTGGACAGTTGCGGACGTAGCCTCGGGTTCTGTAATTGCTGGGTGCGCGATGGGCGTGAGATATACGGCCGGTCCTGCGCAGACGCCTTACACTCGTAGCTATAGTGCCGTGCAGAGCAAAAGTCAGCATGGCGACATTCGAGGAGCTCAGAGATTCCGGCACATATCTCGTTTCAAGCATTTCTGGCACAGAGTACTGGCGGAGGCTTTGGTCGCGGGGGCGCGCAGCCCGGGGGCATTTCGGTAACGATTCATCCGTAAACTGTCTAGTACGGGGATACGGAAATTAAAGATCCTGGAAAATATAGTGGTAAACCTACTAAAAGATGATCGGAGGAGCGAACACTTGATTTGATATCAATCTGGTTGACTGACTGGCGGCTGTTTGGAGAGTGTGGGTCGGGCCGACCGGTCTCTCTCTCTGTCTTTCTTTCACCCGCGCGTTTAGAATTAAAAAAAAAAACGAACAAGCGAATCCCGCTTCTTCTCTCTCTTTCTTTACGCCTACTCGTTCCTTCTCCGACTCCATCCAGACATCTTCCTCTCCACCCAATTCATTTCTTCTTGGTCGTCGCCTCTGACGGCGTCGTCTAGCCTTTCCGGACGATTCGGATGCTCTTCGATCTTCGATTTCCTACTTCTTTATTCGATTGTTAAGTAGGAGACCCCTCATTCCTCTCAGCTTCCCCCTCCCCATCCCCGACTGTTCAGCGACAAGAAAGAAAGAAAGAAAGAACTGCGCCTATGGAAATCATGAACCATTTGTTCTGACCATCGTGTAAGATCAGATCACTATCTCCTTTGCCTTACCCTTCCTTGCGCTGTTCCAGCTTTGATCCTCCGCTCCGGGTACTATTACTATCACCCGGGACTTCCTCCGCCGTATCTCTCGATCCTAACGTCAACCAGCTTTCCTTATGGCGCATTACGTTTACCAGAGATATGTTGTCTTTCTTTTTGGGATTGTGTGAAGTGGGATCTTTGAGTGGCTTTATTTTCTCGATTTGAACCTCGGTTTCCGTCCTTTTTTGAGCACCCTCGCAACGCGTTGAGTTCGACCGTCCAGTTCCTCTCGCCCGGGTATCAACTTCTGCCATCCTCCTTCGTACGTGGACGATAGCGTGGGAAAAGGACGAACGTCAAGCAACAAACCGGCACTTGACTATCCTTGTGATCTTTTTCTATTTTACACCTTCTTTCTTTTTTATTCCCCTTCCCCTGAGTGGAAAGGGTACTGCGTCACGATGACATCCAAGGGTTCCGCCATCGACGAGAACCGTCCTTCCTTTGCAAAGGTACGTTTGGCTTGCACGCATCCCCGCGTGTGGTACATGCCCCCCACCCTTCTTACATGCGCACAAGATCGCCGCCATGGCCCCGCAAAGACAACCAACGGCTTCGGTCCCATCTGATACACAAGCTCGTTCACAGTTTAGCGAGGAACCGTCCTCTGTCGCGCAACAAACCTCGAATGCCGCCCCCGATGAAACCCCGAACGTGATCGACCGAAACATCGATGGTCTATCGCAAGCCGTACAGGATGCTCACATCTCCGGGAAGAAGGGGCCGGAGAGCCCCGAGCTCTCCACCGACGGCCAAGAGAATGGAGCCCTGAAACGGGAGATCTCATTTGAAGATGATCGGACGCATCTCTCGGGCTCCTCTACGAAAATGACCAGTTTCGACTCGAAGAGCATGGCATCGGTCACCACTTTCGCGATGGACGAAAAGGACTCGCTCCGCCCAGACGATAGTGCGAGTGTCCAAGCGATTGACGAAGAGGATTGCTTCTCGGGTCCTGCCTCGGGGGCTCCCAATTCCCTCACGGGCTCCGAATCGGGGGCTCGCGGTTTCAGGGATATCCAGCGGCCCCGAGCCATCCTCCATGGAGGCCCGAGCTTCGGTGATGCTGGGGGACCACGGGTCAACGGGGGCATGATCCCCGATTCGGTGTCCAACAATTTCGTCGTTCCCAACCCAGAAGGGTTCCCGGGTGGTCAACAACCGATACCGATCCAGCCATTCCCTCTGGATCCGGATGAGAAGCTCCTCGAGGCTATGAAGTCCCCGAAGGATCGTCTCCTGATTCTGCAGCTGGAGGAGAAGGTCCGGTATTTCATCCAGAACTCCAAGTAAGTCGATCATGTTTCTTCAGCTTCAATAGCCGACGTGAGTCTGACCGATTCATCAGGGAACAATCGTTGGAGCTACCCCCTTCGAATGCCTTTGGCCGACTCCTTGCCCATAAGCTGGGTGATTACTATCATTTGACCCATTTTGTTGATAACAATGTCACATCGGTCCGACTACACAGAACACCATTTTGTCGACTGTACGTGATCAACCCCCGCTTTTGGATCTCCTTTGCCTTTGGGTGACTGTTGATGTTAACTTTATGCAGACCAACGCCCCTCTCTGTCCTACATGCCACAACCAGCACCACCCCACCCCCAGCGATGCCGGCCATGAAGATCATGCGCCGTAACGATGGTGATAAGTCCGCAACCGATGACGGCATGGGCGCCGGTTCGTCGGTCCCCTCGAAGACCGGTTCGGAGGCCGGTGAAAGCGGACACGACGGAGAGCGCGGAGGCTCCTCGACCGGCACCCCCGCCAAAGACCGGTTGACCTTAACCCGAGAGGAGCGAGAGGCCAAATACCAGGCGGCCAGGGAGCGGATCTTCCGGGACTTCCCCGAGTCCAAGTCCTCGGAGAACGGCGGGAACAGTGATCCAGGTGCCATGTCGCGCTCGAGCTCGACCAGTGGGCGCAAAAAGATGCAGAGGCAGAAAACCCCGCACGACGACAGTTTTGAGGGACGGTCTCAGTTCAATGCCTACTACCCGGGCATGAACTACGCGCAAGGATCGGCGCCTTACAACAACGTCGCCATGAATGATCCGTCCGTGGCGGGACCGCCCTGCATGCTTGGCCCGGGCGTCGCACCGCCCGGCATGGGGTACATTCAGAACAGCCAAAATGGCACCATGTATCCCGCCCAGATGAGTGTGAACTCGATGTCCCAATATCCAATGCCGGTCTCGCCCCAGATGACCACCAGCAGTCCGTGGCAGAATGGTGCGATCCCTCCGCAATCGCCTTACTCGGGGTATGCATCTATCAATCAGTCGCCGGGGATGCCGTCGGCCAAACCATCACCGGCGATGGGCAGCTATCCGATGCCCAATGGGATGCCCTATCAGCCCACGCCTCCGAGCTGGCCCTCTTCTCATTTTCCGGGGGGCTATCAGCAGCCCACGGCCCGAAATCAGCCGCCCGCCCCGTGGACTAGTTACCCGTCTCAGCCTCAGCCGGTGAACCCCGCATACCCGTACACGCAATATCCTGGACAGCATCTGAACCCGGGAATGCAAGGCCCGGCTGGCTCCCACCCGATGCCCGGTAGTTACAACCGGTCTGCCTTCAACCCGCAAACCCGATCGTTCGTGCCGGGTGGAGCTCCGCTGGGACGGCATCCAAGCCGGGGCGGCCCACCTGGTGTGGGCGCATACCCTAGCATGCCGGGCGGCGTGTCGCCTCAATGGGCCGGCTACCCCGACCCCGGTCCCAATAGCCACGATCTGATGGGCCGTGCCATGCCCGCTGGTGGTCGGGGAGACTCGATTGCGAAATGGGGCACCCCGTCTCATCTTCCGCCGAAGCCGCCACCGTCGGAAGTTTCCTCCGAGTTTGACCGCAAACCTCGCAACGTGGCCCCGCCGGCGCACCCGTACGCAGGCAATAACCCGCTGCCGAATCCCACGAATGGCCCACTGGTGGTCTCGGGCGGCACGGTCGGCACGGGCGCGCCCCGTACGAACTAGGCTCATATAGTTTGGACGAATATATTTCGTAACGCAACTGCATGGATGGGCATGGGATGACGAGTGGTGTGGTATAATTTCTTTTTCCTTGTCATGTTATCTCTGGTAGATAGAAGGGGGAAGATGGGGTTGGCCAGGCCAATAATAAAAGCAACCTATGACTTGATGATATCAGCATTTGCTAGTGTAATTCATCTGCCGCTGTTGCGGGCATACATCCCCACTGATGTTACTCCATATCGCAGGGGGGCAGATTATAGACCACCCAGACTCACAATCGATCAGTCTAATCGCCATACAACTATGAAAAACTCAGTTCAACCATGTAGATAGATAGACAAATAGTTACAGTCAAAAAAGGCTATAGCAGAACTCCAGGCCATCACATCCATATCCATCTCAATCATCTCCGATGAGAATTGATAACATATGATCCGACCAACACTAGATAAAAGTACAGCGAGCATGTTGACATGCGATACAATACACCCAACAGACAGTCTCAAGTCTCAAGTAGACGACAAGGTCAAGCCTGGTGTAGGGCTTTCTTTCCCTCCCATCGAGACCTCATTCGAAGCACGTGTAGTGTCGTACAAAGAGACCTCTCATCAGACGGGGGCAAAGAAACAAGAAAATGGGGGGGGGGGAAGGAGAAATCAAACCAAACGGTATAAATAAAACAAAAGAAGTACATCTATTGACCCGCACCGGCCCCATTCCTCTTCGCAAACGCAGCCGCCTTCCCACTCTCAAGCTCCAACTTCTTAATCGCCCGCTCAAGATCATCAACGCCCTCCTTACGGTACCGGGTAACCTTGCGCACATTAAGAGTCGTCAGCTCGTTGAGCCCCTCAAAACCCTGCGAGCGACTCCGCGCAACGGTCCGAGCAGTCATCGCGAAGCGCATGTCCTTGGGCCCGTCGACGAGTTCCAGGATGGCGCTCGCGGCCTGATCGTCCTTCTTGGGCTCGACGCGCAGCACGCGCGTGTAGCCTCCTGGGCGGGTGGCGTAGCGTTCGCGGAGGGAGCCGAAGAGTTTGGGGAGGAGTTCGTGGGGGGTCTGTCGTCGTTTATTGTGTTAGTTTCTTTCTCCCTCTTTTTTTTCGCCTTTTTTTTGGCGGTGTTCCTTGGGGGATGGAAACATACGTAGAAGACAGACAGCGCTTGTTGTCGGCTCGCTCCCGTGTTCTTCTTGCCCAGGGTGATGAGCTTCTCGGCTAGTCGTTGGGCTTCCTTGGCCTTGGGCCATGTGGTGGTGATGGATTCGTGGGTGAAGAGCGAGGTGACGAGGTTGCGGAGCAGGGCCTGCCTGTGCGAGGACTTACGGCTGAGATGGCGGTACTTTGTGGCGCCCCCTGCCATTTTGAACAATCTTTATTAGAAGAGAAGAGGTATAGGCGGAGGGAAATAGAAGTGGCGGAGAGAGAGAGGGGGTGAATGCGTGAGGAGTGAAGGCGTGGTGAAAGTTGAAGGTATCCAAACGGTGCATCAATCCAAAGTTCCAGAGAGGAAGATTCGATTCTCCGGCGGCCAATCGGAGCCCGGAGTCGACCGCCGTCTCGGTCCGCAACTTATCGATGGTTGATCTTTCTTTCTTTTGCTTCTTCGTTCTTTACTTGTGTTTAAGGTAAATAAAAACCTAGTTCAATCATTGACCGTGGTTTATCTATATCGTCTCCTGGTTAATTGACGTTCCTTCTATTGGATGGTACATTCCCCGTCTAGCAGCATCCATCCCCGACCGAGCAACCCTTCCTTCGCAATTCAACCAACTTCCCCGCCAGCTCCTCATTAACCCACCAAATCTGTCCTGATCAATCGCAAAGAGACAGAAACAGCAGCATGGGCTTCTTCTCAGGCTTCGTACGCTCCCACTCCACCCCCCTCCCAACCCTCCAAACAACCACTAACAAAACCCAGTTCAGCGGCTTCGCCCTCACAACCACCGTCCTCTACCTCTCCGTCCAAGTCCACCGATCCAACCGCCTCGACCAGCGCAATACCATTCGCGAACACACGCGGATTCTCAACGAACTGGCCTCGCCCGTAGGCGCTTACGATCGCCGGTTAGCCCCGAAAGACAGAGACCTACGCGCAGTCACAGACCAGCCGGCGCAGACCCCGCCGTCCAGGCCCACGGTGCAGGCGATGTTCAAGCACCGGTGGAACCAGGAGGTGGAGAAGTTGGCGCGCAGGGCTTATGAGAGTCGGTGGGAGGATGCGCGGGATGCTGCTGCTGAGGGGTGGAAGAATGTGGTGAGGTTGGTTAAGAAGGAGTGAACTTGTGGTGAAAATTGTTGGTTTGGTTTGGTTTGGTTTGTTTTTGTGTTTGGCTCTGCTGTGTGTGTATATTGCGAGCGGATTGGCTCTGATACCCTTGTTATTATTATTATTATTATTATCATTATGTATTTCTATGACTGTTTTGATGTTCAACTCTTTGTCTTTGCCTATATTGGCTTGCTCGGTCATGGGTATACTCCACGATGTGACTAGTATGTACATGTTTCACCGCTTCTACCTCATGAATATTCCCATGTCGCGTGTCTTTGAATCGCGGGGATGCGACAATAGGTTGCCCGGGAGGACTGGTTTCTTCCGGGCTGGAGTGCTCTGCCTGGCATAATATGCTCTCTAGTAGGGGCATAGCATGCTCTCCAGCAACCTAGAGCATCGACGCGTATGCGGTTCGACCATGCGAGATATTGATAACGACCATGTCGTAGGATAGGACTGTAAGTTCAATCGGTCATCCGACTCCAAACAAACCATCAACCCGCCCCCGCATTGGTAGCAGTAGACTCCGTCGGCGTACTCGACGAGTCACTATCACTCCAAACATCCATACTCTCGCGCTCCACCGCCCGCATAGCCAGCGCAACCTCCTCCAGCCGCGCAACAACATCCAACACCCCATTATTCACCCGGTCAAAGTACCGATCATTCGCCTCGCGACGCTCCCGCGCCAGAAGAATATCCTTCTCCGTCTCCTCGTCCAGATTCCTCGGCGCGGCGCCAGCATCCGCAGTAGCCACCCCCGCCGCCGCCCCCGCCGCCGCCGCAGCAGCAGCAGCAGCAGTAGTAGCAGGCTCGGCATCTTTCCTCGACAAATCCTTAACGGCATCAGCCTTAGGTTCAACGACCTCGTCGTCCGCCTCGCTGCGAGCCCACGCCTGCGCCAACTTCAACTGCTGGGTGCGCAAGTCCTCCAGAGCCTCGGAGTGGCGTTCACCGAAGACGTGTTCGCTGGTGACGGCGCTCAGCTCGACCTCCGACAGGGCGTTCTGCATCTCCTGCCAGATGGCGTCCGTGCGGTCCAATTCGCCTCTGGACTGGGTGCGCGAGCGCGAGACGAACGGTGATAGGGAGGGTGCATCGAGGGAGCCGTAGGTTGGGGTCCGGGCCCGGGTTGGGCGGGGTTGTGGAAGCGGTGGTGGTTGCGCTCCTCCTGGTACGGGGCCGTTGGAGGTCACTGCTGCTGCTGCTGCTGCTGCTGCGGTGGGTGGCTGGAGAGAGAGATTGGAGGCGCTGTGGGAGGGGGGGCCTTGGAAGAGAACCGGGGGTGGGAGACGCTGCGTGCTGATCTTGCGCAGCTGGTCCATTTTGGGGTCTGATTTGATGTCCATGTTGGATGACTGGGGGGGTAGGTAGTTACTATAGACGGTGTAAGGGGAAGAGGACGATGCTATCATGGATAGAGCACAGAGCAGATAAGATAAGATAAGCTATCTTATCTGACGGAGAAAAGGTAATCCGACCCTCGCTTAACCGCCCAATGTGGACTAGCGCACACGACAACCGCACACTCAATTGCCCTGAAAGTCTTAGCGAGCCCGCCCGAGACCGCCTGAGAGAACGCCAGAGTCAGCCGGAAAGTGAAGTTGAGCCTTCGACTTCGCCCTCGCCCTCCTTCGACAACCATCCCCAGCCCTCCGTCCAGGCAGTTTATCTTCAGTCGGTAGGTCACACCTTTTTCCTAGTCTCGTGGATATCGATATCGCATTTTGGACCGGTCATCATTTTTGTCGACGTCCGACTATCTCGAATTCGATATCCAACCTCATTATCATTATCCGTCTATCACCCCACGAACACCGCTACTCGAAAAAAAGACGAACAAGAAAGGAACAATCAATCTAATTAATATCTTTCACAGACTCGAATAATCCGCCAAGATGGGTAAAGGAAAGCCCCGTGGACTCAACGCCGCGCGCAAGCTGGCCACCACCCGCCGTGACAACCGGTGGGCTGACCTGCACTACAAGAAGCGTCTGCTCGGTACCGCCTACAAGTCGTCTCCCTTCGGTGGTGCTTCCCACGCCAAGGGTATCGTCCTTGAGAAGGTCGGTGTTGAGGCCAAGCAGCCCAACTCCGCCATTCGCAAGTGTGTCAAGGTCCAGCTGATCAAGAACGGCAAGAAGGTCACTGCTTTCGGTGAGTTTCCTCTCTCTCTATTCGACACGCCATTGCTACGGTGAAGTTGGATATGCAGATACCATGGTATCTGCGCACCGTGCGATATATACTAATACCGTGATAGTCCCCAATGACGGTTGCTTGAACTTCATCGACGAGAACGACGAGGTCCTCCTGGCCGGTTTCGGTCGCAAGGGCAAGGCCAAGGGTGATATTCCCGGTGTCCGTTTCAAGGTCGTCAAGGTCTCCGGTGTCGGTCTCATGGCCCTCTGGAAGGAGAAGAAGGAGAAGCCCCGCTCGTAAACAACTCAACCCACCAAACGAACCGGGACGGAAAAAAATGAGGACGAAAGCGATGGAGTGGCGTTTTTGACTGGATCTTTCGAGATGGCGGTTTCGGGGTCCTGCCCTAGATGGATTGATTGAATTGAATGCATTTGGGACGGTGGGAAATCACGTCTGTGGTCTAGATGGATTTTTCATGCCCGACTCGAGAAACAGATTTGGGACGCATGACCCTGCAAATTGATATGATCTTGCAGCTACTATACGATTGTGATACTCCGAATTTCTCTTTTTCTTTTTTCTCCTCTTCTTCTTTTACTTTTCTTATTCCTCCCCATCAACAAAAGAAATAAAATACAAAAGAAAAGAAAGAAAGAAGAAAGAATGCCGCCATGATTGATTCTGGGATGGCCCCTCCAATTCAAGTCCTTCCAAAATCATCCCCTGCCTGTATTCGTATTCCGTAGACTTACGTAGTAGTACATACAGCATCCGTCATGCCATCTGTGGGGTGTATGCACTAGCTTCTAAGGCTACTTACTAGTTGCTACGGAGTACTGGTCTGTATGACATGTATTGAACTTTGATTTTATATCAATTATGTAGGTCCTCATACCATGATCCTCGTGGGTATCGTTCCTTTATTGCGTGATGACAGACCTTACGCCACTCCAGTCCACTTTTATCTCAAAACCTCTGCATCCTTTTTTTCTCTCTCTTTTTTGAATCAGCTGGTATATCGTTTTTTTCATTGTTAACTTTATTTCATTTTTTTTCTTCCATATCTTAGAAGCTAATGTCTTCCTTGCGGTAGTGGTCCGATACAATCCGGTAAAGGTATGATGGTGCATGGCCGCCCCTATATCCAGTTAGTACGGTCAAATAAAAAGCAGGAGGGAGAAAAAGAAGACATACAAATTGGTAATGTAGAGATCCACCAACTCTGCCGGCACATAGTCGTACAGCGGATTTTGCACGTCCAGCTGGTCGACAAGATCGCCGTCCTCGTAGGGGATGACCTTGCTGGCGTCGCCGTATTCGATCAACGACTCAAAGTCGAACGGGTACACGGGACTGAGCTTGTAGACGCCGCTGGCAACCACCACGGGCGTCTGATGCAGCTTGGCGGCGCGGGCGATCACCCGGGTGCCGGCCGCGGCCACCAGGCCGCCGTTGGCCAGGACCGAGTGCGTGCCCAGGATGACCTTGTTGACGCGCGACATCAGCGCAAAGACGGCCGAGTCGGGGATCAGGATGACCGTGATCCCGAGCGCGATGAGCGGTTTTTGGAACGATTCGGTGCTCATGATCTCCTCGTCGCCCGTTTCCTTGCCGCTGACGGTGGCATGGGTGGCCTCGTGGTTGTTGGGGTAGGATTCGGCGTGGATCACGGTGAACTTTCGCTTGGCGGCGGCCTTGAGCAGGAACCGTTGAACCGTCGTGGACGAGGTGTGCGTAAGGATGATCTCGTTCGAGTGGATGTGGTCGAGCGCATACGCCGCAATCTGGTCATCGACCTGACCCAGTTCATCGATGATTTCTCCAATCCCCTCCAGCACTTCGGCCCGGATGTCTTTGGTCGGCGCGTAAGGCGGGAATCTTCCGGAAGGCGAGGCGGACACGGGCGTCCCGGGGAGAGACGGCTGGGGCTCCGGATGTGAAAGCAGGTTGAACATAGAGATCGGAGTCGTGTTGATGGTGGGGAAAGGAGGGCGAGACAAGGATCGATCGGAGCCTTCGTGGACCGATGGGTCTGCAGTTCAGCGTCAGCATTGGTTACTTCGGCATATGGGCTCAAATGCGCGGGAGACTGACCATCAGTGGCACGGGGAGTCTGCGGCTGGCTTTCGGAGCCCGCCTCGCTCAAGGTAAAATCGCCTTCCCGGTCATCTTCAGCTTCATCACGAATCAAACCCAAGACCCGTCGCACAATGTTCCCGACCACCATCTCCCGCGGTTGAGCGGCGATCAACCGCCGTCCCACGCTCTGCACCCGCTCAATCAGCTTGCCGGCATCGCTGGTCCTACAGGCCGAGATCACTCGAAGAAGAAGGTAAGCCGTAGCAGTCGCGCAGGACCGAGAATGGCGAATCTGTCTCCGCTTGAGAAGTCTAAATTGGGTCAGCACTGCGATTGAGATAATTTCCTTATGTAGAGCCTCAGACGCACGAGATCAGATTATCAATGGAGGTGTCGATCGGGTTGGTCTTGAGTGATTTGAGATAGGACGACAGGCCCGGTGTCAGGGCCGCGGAGGAAGGCATTGATTCTTTCTTCTCTCTTCTTCTTGTTATAATGGGCAAGATACTATTCAGGTCTGAAGACGGAAGTAAAGTCCGCTGTTAGCAGTTGAGTCACCACAGGACAATTTCTTTTCTCGTACCTAGATGGTGTGTGTATAGACACTAATCTTCCAAAGAAGAATTTCCTATGCAGATAGACTCCAATCAAACACCCCAACTGTGAGGAAATCGGCAGAGAGGAGGAGGATACGGCTGCGATATAGGTGATGGTGGTGGAAGAAAGATCAAAGTGGGATGACAAGGCGGAGAGAAAGCGGCTTTGGCCCGCCTTAAACTGCCGTTGGGATTCTGGTATGGAGAACAACTCACTCCTCTGCTTCATCCTCCGCTTTCGCCTCGTTCCTCTCTCTCCCTCGCGATCTGGTTGATTGGATTTGTTTGTTGTCGTTTTATTCTCCTTCCCCATACTTTTATAATTTCTTCTTCCCTTCCTCTCACGTCCTCGACTCTTTTATCCGCCCACGAGAGGGCTCTTCCCTCTCTCCACCCTATCTCCCCGGCCCATTTCTTCGCATACTCCGCCCTCATCCCCGGACGGAGAGAGGTGTTCGAGTCGCTTCTGTGAAGCCTAACTCTGTTTGCATCTCATCTAGTCAGAAGAGTCGGGTAATTGACTGGCGCATTGAGGTCGGTTGCCTTTCACCCTCTCAGATGGATCTACTCGGTCGGGGACTCGAGTCGTCCTGGTGCCCCTTGGTCCCCGGGACTGACATTTTGGACTGAGTCGGAAAAGACAAGTGGTTGCTGACTTGTATGGCATGGCTCTCTAGACATCTGCGCCAGCCCGGACCCGACCGTGGCTAGAGGTGGAAGATGAACTCGCTGAACCTCTTGTCGTCTCGAGTCATTGGTCAATCTTCCAATCCGAGCCGGAACCGCCAGCGATCCCGTTCGCAGGACGAGACTCCTCCGTCGAGTTCCGCCGCCGATCTTGCCAATCTTCGCTCGTACAGTGGAAATGACTTTCCCGCTGCCTTTTCCCGCGAAAAGAGTGGTGTCGATGACGACCCCGGGGACGAGCATGCCACGGACTCCCCGTTCGATGAGAAGACCCCACTGGTTCGGGGCCTCCACAAGGACGGTTCCCTGGCGACGAGAAGCTCTTACGGATTAGTGACGAGGCGGTTCTTTGACGCGATTGCGGAAACTATCAAATTCATTCTCTCTACGTTGGCTGCGCCGGGCATCTATGTCGCCCAGCTGTTTCGCGATGATGACGGTTACTATACTCCCATGGCCCCAGTGAGGAAACTCCGGCGGTCGCTCTTTGGTCCTCCGACAAATGGTACAAGCCCTTCGAATAGGGGTGCGAAAGCAGGTGGGCGGCGAAGGCCGGGCTCGGCGCGAAAGCTGAAGGGCCATGCCTCGCGCGATTCCATCGTCTCCAGTACCTCCGAGTCCGAAGGAGACCATCGTCGGGGCATTCAGGGTCTCACCAGCAGCAAACACCGTCCGTCGAAATCAAAACCGTCAAATACTGAACAAGTGTCCGAAGAGAATACCCCTCGACGTTCCATTCGCATCAAGTTACATAATGAAGAAGCTCTGAAGCAGCAGCGGCAACGTCGGACCCAGAGCGCGGATCTCGGCCGGGCATCACATAGCCGGCAAGGGTCGCTGGACCCCGACAGTCTGAAATCGCCCACCTCCTCAGCTTCCGTCCATCGTGTCACCCGGTATCCGCACGCGTCTCCGGTCCCGCCGCGGCCGTTGATCCCTCCGCGGATCCCATCGTACCGGGCCGCTTCGCGCTCTACACCCGCTCCCCAGAAGACCCTGGTCCTAGACTTAGACGAGACCCTCATCCACTCCTTGGCCAAGGGCGGTCGCATGTCCAGCGGCCACATGGTCGAAGTCAAGCTGGCTGCCCCGATGACGACGGCCCTCACGCCCGGAGCCCCGCCCACGACGCTGGGACCGCAACATCCCATCCTATACTACGTGCACAAACGGCCGCACTGCGACGACTTCCTGCGCAAAATCTGCAAATGGTACAAGCTGGTGGTCTTCACCGCCAGCGTGCAGGAATATGCCGACCCAGTCATTGACTGGCTGGAGCAAGAGCGGAAGTACTTCCACGCGCGGTTATACCGGCAGCACTGCACATTCCGCAACGGCGCGTACATCAAGGATCTGAGTTCGGTCGAGCCGGACCTGAGCAAGGTTATGATTTTAGACAACAGCCCCATGAGCTATATTTTTCACGAGGGTAAGTCTCGCTGATCTCATCTGTTAGGCAAAAAGCTGACCGTGCTAGATAATGCTATTCCCATCGAGGGGTGGATCAGTGATCCCACCGATAATGGACTCCTCCACATCATCCCAATGTTGGAAGCCCTGCAGCATGTAACCGACGTGCGGGCATTCCTAGCCCTACGACGTGGCGAAGCCGAGTCGTAGCGTGGAATGAGGACGTGACGTACTAGAACGGATGGAATGAAGCAAACGAAGATTAGAAAGAAAAGAAAAACTGAAAAAAAAAAAAAGTCAAAAAGGAAAACGAAAACCCAAACCCATACATACATACACAGGCCCGGCTTTCAATCACCAATGTGTCTCCCCTGAAAGATGATTCAACCTCTAATAAACGCATTTCTCTCCTCCATCATCATACCAAGTGAGCTTGAGCTGTGCGTGTGTGTTTCAAGAAAGCATGAACGAAGTGCCTGTCTACTCTAGCATTCCTTCATCGTCATACCCCCCTCTATTCTATATCATATTTTCTATTACTTGCGATTATTGACTCATTCTTACTTATCTATTATCCCAGCCGGTTGGGGTATTCTTGTAATTGATTTTTCTCTTTTTCCTCTTATTCACCTATCTATCTACACTATCGCCGCTGTTTGAGCTCCACTCTTGTGAATCAGAATCAGAATCATGTTATTACGCTACACTTACTTATCGTTACCATATACTTTGGATGGAGACAGAGACGGAGATGGAGACTATGAATTGGGGTGATCCCTTTACCTTACTTCTTTCCTCTTCTTTTTTGTCCTTTAGAGAATACTGAATATATGTAGATTTTCTGTGGCTTTTACTGTTTATTTTGTATTTTTGCTTCTCTGTTTCAATGGTTTCAATGGTTTCTCTTGTTTATTGTGATTGGGACTCGTTGACATGGGTTATATACTATAGTAGGGGGGAGAGAAAACGATATTTGTATGGAGGAATGTATATATATATACCTGAGGTGGTTATAGCTATATATTAACAAAACCACAAATATAGATAGTTTTGTTAAACAAGAGTATGAATATGTAGACGTTGAATAACTAGTTATCCTAAGGATATATATATATATATACATCTATCCAGATCTGCATATATCAACTGTTGATATCCTACTACGTGGCTGATGTTACATCGCCAACCCTACGGAAGTTACGAATTCTAATAATTGCTTACTTGCTGACTCAATCTAAAGTCAGAATTAACAAAGCGGAGTACCAAGTCAATGCGTGATATTTCATAGTAAGATACAGTCCATTAATCCATTACAGTCCCTTAGCCTGCTTAGCATCGGTCAAAGCCTCCTTCAGCGCAGCGAGGGCATTGTCAATGTCCTTGCGGGCGGGGTCCGTGACGCTGACGCCCATGTGGCCGAAGCGGATGTACTTGGTGGGGCACTCCTTGTGCAGACCGGCTGCGAAGATGACCCCGCGCTTGAGCAGACCGGGCAGGACGTCGGGGGCAGCGATGCCCTCGGGCAGCCAGATGGCGGTCATGGCGTGGGCCTGGTTCTCGGGGGTAGCGGCGAGCTGCTTGAGGCCGAGGTCGGCGACGGCGGCCTTGACGCGGGCGGAGGCCTCGGCATGGACGGCGAAGCGCTCGGGCATGGGGCGGGCGGTGATCTGGCTGAGGGTGGTGTGGAGGGCGTGGACGAGCTGGGTGGCGGGGGTGGCGAAGTAGGAGGGCTTGAAGCTCTCGTAGTTCTTCATGATGGGCAGCCAGTTGGTGAGGGAGGCGTAGTAGGCGGCGGGGGGCGTCTTGCGGTTCTGGAAGACGTCGACGGCGCGGCCGGAGAGCATGAGGATGCTGAGACCCGGGGGGCAGCCGATAGCCTTTTGGCTGGCGGTGAGGACGACGTCGATGTCCCAGGCGTCGAAGGCGATCTCTTCACAGCCGACGCTGCAGACGCCGTCGACGACGACGAGGGTCTCGGGGCTGACGCGGCGGACGACCTCGGCGACGCGCTTGATGTCGGAGAGGACGCCGGTGGAGGTGTCGACGTGGGTGACGGTGACGACCTTGTAGGGCTTCTCCTTGAGGGCCTGCTCGAGCTGCTCGAAGGAGGGGCGCTCGCCGATGGGGGCCTTGATCTGCGTGGCGTTGGCGCCGTAGGTCTCGAGGCACGTGGCGAAGGAGTCGGCGAAGTAGCCGGTGTGCAGGACGAGGGCATTCTCGCCCTTCTCGACCAAGTTGGAGGCGACGATGTCCCAACCGAGGGTACCACTGCCGGAGACGACGATGGGCTGGGCGGCGGGGTTGGTGGATTGGAAGAGCTTCCGCACCATGCTCAAGGTCTCGCCGAAGGTCTTGACGAAGCCGGGGCCGACATGGCTCTCACTGTGAATTATTAGTATTTGACAATTTTATTAAATTATATTTCATTCTCCAATTGATTGGAGTTGTATGAAGCTTCTCATAACTGTGGTGGTGGGGATGTGGTGATGGAGGGGTACGGAGAGGGGTCGTTATCGGGGTGAGGGGTTGAGGAACTCACGCATAGTGCGACATAGACTGCAGGACGGCATCATCAAATTCAATGGGACCCGGGATGAGCAGGGTCGAATGCGGTGCTTGAGCAGACATGATGGTGGATATGGAAGTGTTCGGGGAGGAGAAGAAGGGAGGAGGAAGAGGAGTGGTGATGGTGGTGGAACGGTTGAGCGGGTTATATTCCAGGTCGTCGGAGGGGAGCGAATTCCTTTCGGTCGAGAATGGAGTGTTCAACTCGGGCAAAGGCAGCCGCTGATCCAGGTGTCTGGAGATCAGACTGAGCCGCTGCGTCGCCTGTTTGGTCGCCACGGTTCCGATTCCTCGGGGCTCTCACAAGGGGAGCCTCTCAAATCCACATCCACCGGGTGGGAAAAGTCGGGGATCGCCGGAGACCAACAGGGAATTGATTGGCAGAGAGTGATGACGCTTTGGTGGAGTAGATCTGGATTCTACAGAGTAGCAGAGTAGTAGAGGGGAATTGAAGATGGAGATGAAGAATTGAATGGGTTGTGAATCTGGAGAGAAAGATCGATTCGATTTTATATCTGTTTTTCTTTTTGTGTCTCCGATTTTATTCCTTTTTTTATTCGTTTTATCCTTTTTATCCTTATTTATTCTGTTATCCCTTACGATGCAGTTCGTCCATTAAACCGGATTAGGTAACCCGGTCGGTTCCTGGCGGTCCGCATCCGTGTATTTTACGCGTCCATACACGGTCTACCATAATGATTAATACGTCATGTATTGAGTATTACTCCGTATCTTGATGACCTGTCATCATGTATTTGTATAGACCATGATTGTACTCCGGATTAGACTCCATTGTATTCAGTAGATGCTCTATGGTATAGAAGAAGAAGAAGGATAAGAAGAAAGCAGAAAGAAAGTATTGTCTGAGCTATAGCTAGGGTTTAGGGTTGAGCGATAAGGCAGCCTGAGGAATGAACTACTTACTACCAGGTAAGTAGCCAGGACGGTAAGCTTCCCCCGCGAAGCTCCATCCAAGTAATTCCACCATCTAGATTCAACCTCATCCCGCTACTCCAACCCTGGTTTCGCCGACTTGTCCCCGAACGGAAGAAGACAAAGAAGAAGAGAACAAGAAGAAAGTTTGGAATGCACCATTGAGTCTTCCCGACTCATCACGACCTCCCTATCAGGATGACCTCGCGTTTGGTCCTGGTCATCGGTGACCTCTTCATTCCCGATCGAGCTCCCGTAAGTTGGATATTGTTGGAGATATGACATATATCCCACCGGAAATACCTCACGCTAATACGAGACCTTACCCTTTGTTAGGACCTCCCAGCCAAGGTACGCGCGCCGTCCGCTTCCTCGTCATCCTTTGCGATAACCCCTCCGATTGACACATACTCGTGCAGTTCCAAAAGCTCTTGACCCCCGGTAAAATCGGCCAGATCCTGTGTTTAGGCAACTTAACCGACCGGAGTACTTTTGAATATTTCCGTCGGGTCGCCCCCGATCTCCAAGTCGTCAAAGGCGATTTCGATGTCGATTCCCCGAACCTACCCCTCTCCAAGGTCGTCACCCACGGCAGCCTCCGCATCGGCTTTACCCATGGCCACACCATTGTCCCCCCGGGCGACGCCGACGCCCTTCTCATTGCCGCCCGCCAGATGGATGTCGATATCTTGCTGTGGGGCGGCACCCACCGATTCGAGGCGTTCGAGATGGAGGGCCGGTTCTTCGTGAACCCGGGCAGTGCCACCGGCGCCTTGAGTACCAGCTATTGGCCGGAGGGCGAGGAGCCGACCCCGAGCTTTTGCTTGATGGATGTAAGTACCTGTCGGAGCCCTTTGGTGACCTCAACCGGCAGATGACTGACTCGGACGGTTGCCCCTCTCCAGATCCAAGGCGATGTGCTCGTGCTGTACGTGTATCAGCTCAAGACCGATGCGGAGGGAGTCGAAAGCGTCAAGGTTGAGAAGATCTCCTATCGCAAGAATTCCGCCCCTTCGTCATGAATGATGTCTCTTCTTTTTGTTCTTGCTGTCGTATATAAGCCATAGATACTCCTGTTGTTGACTTTACCGGTGCGATCTGACGTTTACTGTTCTACTCTATTTATGAGATCATTATCATGACTATTTCTTTAATTATCAAACATCGACCGGTTCCTTTTATATCAGCTCCCTGTCAGGCCTGTAGTTGTTGGGGATTTCCCGTACCCTACTGAAATCGCTATCTGTTGTAAGACAGAATATCAACAGACTGCTACTTATCAAAACAGTATAAGTCAGCGACGTCAAGTGCTTCAAGTCATAATGAGCTGGTGGATGTTGTATCAATCGATCGATATGGATGACAAAGTGAACTAGCCGGAAAGAGAGGACAGCAACCTCAGGCCTCAAAGAGCTTCCCTCACAATCACCGTCGACCCTCGCACTCAGTCCCCGGTCGCATTCATTGAACATCAACCGTAACCTCTCAGACAGGTTCCACATATCTTTCAATCTCTCAAATTTACACCTGATCTAATTTCAATCCATCCCTCGCGATATTCTTATCCAGAAGAAAAAAACCCCTTGTCGCCCCCGACCCACCGGATTTTAGATTTTCCTAGGGGAGCTATCTTCGTAGCCCACCTGACCCGAACAGGCGGAAAGTGGCCGTTGCTCTTTGACTCGTCTCGTCATTTGTGTCCTACCATTGACGCCGGTCCGAAAACAAGACGAGGGGGAAACTCGTCGTTTGCATCACATCGATTATCATGGCTTCGGAAGGGCAGGAAATCAAGGATGAGCAGATGGAGCAGCAGCAGCATGAGCAGGAGCAGGACCACCAGCAGCAGGAGCAGCAGCAGCAGCCGCCTGTGGAGGGGGGAGACGACGAGGTATGTATGAGCCGTCCGTTGCGGTCTTGCATTTCTTTTTCTTGTGTTGCTTCTCTGGGGAAAATTTTTTTCTTTTCGTCTTTTCCCGCGAGGCCCAAGCTAACGCGACGTCCGTCTACTTTAGGAAGAGATCGCGGCGATGAAGAAGCGGGTAGCCGAGATGGAATCCGAAGCGGCCAAGCTGCGTGAGATGCAGGCCACGCTGGACCAGCAGAACGAGAACCTACGGGAAGACAAGGAAGAGATCGATGCGCGGAGTATCTTCGTCGGGAACGTGGACTACGGCGCTTCGCCGGAGGAGATCCAGGCGCATTTCCAGAGCTGCGGCTCGATCAACCGGGTGACGATCCTTTTGGACAAGTTCAGCGGTCAACCGAAGGGGTAGGTTATCTTGCGGGGGGTCAGAAATGGAGAAATTGAATGATACTGATTGCGTTGGGGTTAGGTATGCCTATGTTGAGTTTGCGGAACCGAGTCTGGTGGCTCAGGCTCTGGTGTTGAACGAGAGTGTGTTCCGTGGCCGGAATCTCAAGGTGAGCATCTCATTTACTTGCACTTCCGTTGATGTTCAGTACTGACTACGGACAGGTCGTTCCGAAGCGTACCAACCTGCCTGGCATGACCCGGGGCCGTGGCCGCGGCGCATTCCGCGGGGGTCGCGGATTCCGAGGCGCCCCTCGTGGCTATCGCGGAGGCTATCGCGGCCGGGGTCGAGGCTACGCACCCTACTAGATACCTTGTCTTTTTTCTTCATTTTCATTCCACTCGGGGGCCGAGGGTAGCACTGCGAGTGACCTAATGTGCCGACGGACGGGCGAAGCTGGTTGATTGCCCCAAGGACGTGTGGCAATCCAGGTCGATCAAAGGATCAAATCTGAGGAGAGGATCAGCCCGGTTTGATTTTCGAGGCCGACCGCTTTGGAGTTGGGGAGGGAACGGGCTGGGATGGATGGATGTATTGCTGTATGATAACCAACTGGCGCATCAGACTGGGTCAGGATGGACACCACGCGCTTGTGACTGATATCGATATATCTATGGTCTCTATCTTTGTCTCCTGTTCTATTCTACTTTTCCTTTCCCGACTTCCGTACCTCGCTATTTGTGGTATCAGATCCATCGACCGTGTCGACTGACTCGTACGGGAATGGATATAGATGCTTCTAGGGTATTCCTGTAGTATACATATATACTACACACTACCTAGGAAGTCACTGAGGATGATCTCGTCAATCCTATACACTGTCGTAGTAGTCTTTCTCCTGTACTCCGTATAGTGGTAGTAGACAGTATGCCAAGTCGGGCATGGAATGGTGCTGCCTTGTCTGGGATCATCTATTCTAGATTAAAGTTGTGACATAATCCTCCTTTTCTTTCTTCTTTCTGTCTTTCTTCTCCTTATTTCCTGTGGAGATTATAGTCAATGTTACCTCGTAGTCATACACCCAGGGTCTATCTCTCTTCTCCTATCTAGAGATTATTGAGAACCAACATGTAAAGATACAATGGTGGACTATTCCTGATTAGGATAATCATGGTATTGGAGCCTTACTAACTGCGCCTAGTAGTGTATCCTCGTACTGGACTTGATCATACGCCATGACAGCCTTGCTCGTAGGATTTGGACTGGATACTCCGTAGTCTGGTCTGCCTTGTCATTGAGAGAGATTCTGTCCTCAATTTACCAATGATCAGAATGGATAAATCCTGATCCAGCAGGGATCTTCTGACTGGTTAGATCGGGCGATGGGTGCAGTTCTGTCCACAACATCACTTCTGTGTGTTCTACTCCATACACTATAGTCATTGAGAACTCCAGAATGAATCGGTTCTACTCTGGATATACTCAGAAACTATCATACACACTATAATACCTATGTATAGATTATATAAGAATACATGACTAAGCACACGTCAAGACTAGCCAATGCTCAGTCATGCTCAGCCCCCGCCATTCTCTCTCCTACTGAACCGCCTCGAGCTACTCCCGTCCGGGTATTATACCATGAGTCCATGACCGACTCTCGCATCCTCCATCTCTCTCCATCTCCATCCCTCCATCACTCTCCCATCCCCCACTCCGCCGACTTCCTCTTTCTTTCCCCGCTAATCCATTCAAATCTTGAATTCTGGTTTCTTCTGTTCAGCCTCGCTCACTTCCCACCCTTTCCCTCTCTCCCCCCTCCCTCTCCGCCCCTCTCCCTCTCCCTCTCTCTCCCTCTCCCTCTCCCTCTCCCTCCATCATCCTCTCTTCCTATCTCTCCCCCCCGTCTCTCATTTCCTTCCTGGTCCTCCTTACTCGGCCTGGATCTGTTCGATACCGCCCCTCGGTCGGGTGCGTCCCCCAGTGGTCCTCTTGCTTTGCGGTTCATGCGGTCGTCGCGAATTCCCTCCTAGGCTTGCCTTGATCGGCCTTTTGCCTCCCTCTTCCTCAGGCCTGGTCTGCCTGTTCCGTCCTCCCTCCTCAACTCCAATATGGGTTCCAATCTGCCCGCGTAAGTCTCCCTCGGTGATTTCTGACCGTGTCTGATCGGGTCGGGTGAGATCATTGAAGAAAAGTGAACTAACCAATGTCGTTCGGGGATGATAGTCAGCCAAATCTCAGGATCACAAGTAAGGAAATGATCCGACTATCGGGGATTCCTCGAGAACCCCGTCATCCTACCTATATCCTTCGAACTTAACTAACCTCTTCTCTTCTCTTCTTCTTCCACAGTCATCGCCGCCGATGGTCTATATAAGCGCGATGTCTTCCGTATGAACCACCTCCCCATCCCACGCGGATCCTATCCCGTCCGATTCCGCCATGCTAACCACCCGGGTCCGTAGGTTTCCCCGATCCTTTCGCGGTGGCAACGGTTGGTGGTGAACAGACAAAAACGACGTCGGTCATCAAGAAGACCTTGAACCCATACTGGAATGAGATGTTCGATCTGTAAGTCGCCGGCGCGATGGAGCTTGAATTTATGGACGCTGATGGGTTCCGCGGCTAGGCGAGTCAACGAAGATAGCATTCTGGCCATCCAAATTTTCGACCAGAAGAAATTCAAGAAGAAGGATCAGGGCTTTCTCGGTGTGATCAACGTGCGCGTCGGAGATGTCATCGACCTCCAGATGGGTGGCGATGGTGCGTATCATCCGCCTTATCATGTCCACCTCGTACGGCGTATTGGACAGCTTGCTTACTCCCTGCAGAAATGCTCACCAGGGACCTGAAGAAATCCAACGATAATCTGGTCGTTCATGGAAAACTCATCGTCAACCTGTCCACCAACCTCACGGCCCCCGCCACCAACCAAGCGAACGGGATGCCTCGTTCCCACAACGCGCCGCCCCCCGCCGGCGGCTTGGTCCCGCAAGTGAACGCCCCGCACGCGCCCGGTCATGCGGACCCCCCGCCCCCGATCACGAATCCGTCCGCGAACCCCCAGCGCGTACCCTCGTCCACCCGACCGCCCACTACGATCGTCCCCGTCAACGGGGCCGCGACGGCCGCCAACAACCAACACGGCTCCCGGACCAACCTCAGCTCGTTCGAGGACAGTCAAGGCCGTCTGCCGGCCGGATGGGAGCGACGGGAGGACAACCTGGGCCGGACCTATTACGTCGACCACAACACGCGGACCACCACGTGGACCCGCCCGCCGTCGAACTACAACGAACACACGCAGCGAACGCAGCGCGAGGCCAACATGCAGCTGGAGCGGAGGGCGCACCAGAGTCGGATGCTGCCCGAGGACCGCACGGGCGCCAGTTCCCCGAATCCGCAGGATCAGCCCCCGCAGGCCTCGACCCCGCCGGCGGGTGGCAGCGCCAACGCGGTGTCCATGATGGCCACGGGAGCGACCACGGCAGGCACTGGGGAGCTCCCGCCCGGGTGGGAGCAGCGGACCACCCCTGAAGGCCGGCCGTATTTCGTCGATCACAACACCCGCACCACCACCTGGGTCGATCCGCGCCGACAGCAGTACATCCGCATGTACGGCCAGAATGCCGGCACCACCAACAACACGACGATCCAGCAGCAGCCCGTCTCGCAGCTGGGCCCGCTGCCCAGCGGCTGGGAGATGCGCCTGACCAACACGGCCCGCGTGTACTTTGTCGACCACAACACCAAGACCACCACTTGGGATGACCCGCGCCTGCCGTCGTCGCTGGACCAGGGCGTGCCGCAGTACAAGCGGGACTTCCGACGGAAGTTGATCTACTTCCGCTCCCAGCCGGCCCTGCGCATCATGTCCGGACAGTGTCACGTCAAGGTGCGCCGAAACAACATCTTCGAGGACTCCTACGCCGAGATCATGCGACAAAGTGCGTCCGACCTGAAGAAGCGACTGATGATCAAGTTTGACGGGGAGGACGGTCTCGACTATGGTGGTCTATCTCGGTATTTCTTTCTCCCCTAGTTTCTCTTTATAAACAGTTTGTGCTAATCCTCGCAGTGAATTCTTCTTCCTTCTCTCTCATGAAATGTTCAACCCCTTCTACTGTCTGTTCGAGTACTCGGCCCACGATAATTATACCCTGCAAATCAACCCGCACTCGGGTGTCAACCCGGAGCATCTGAACTACTTCAAGTTCATCGGACGCGTGGTCGGGTTGGCCATCTTCCACCGCCGTTTCCTGGATTCCTTCTTTATCGGGGCGTTCTACAAGATGATGCTGCGGAAGAAGGTGTCGCTGCAGGACATGGAGGGTGTGGACGAGGATTTGCACCGCAATCTGGCGTGGACTTTGTACGTGTTTTTCTTGTGTTTCTTGGTGGCGCGGATTGTTGACTGACTTTGACAGGGAAAATGACATCGAGGGCATCATTGAGATGAACTTTGCGGTGGATGACGAGAAGTTTGGCGAGCGTCGCACGATCGATCTGAAGCCGGGTGGACGGGACGAGCCTGTCACCAACGAGAACAAGGGCGAATATGTCGAGTACGTTTGAACCATTATGGAATGATCCGAATGTGTCGAGCTAACAGAAATAGGCTGGTGACTGAGTGGAAGATCGTCAAGCGGGTGGAGGAGCAATTCAACGCGTTCATGTCGGGCTTCAACGAGCTGATCCCCGCGGATCTGGTCAACGTGTTCGACGAGCGGGAACTGGAGTTGCTGATCGGAGGTATCGCGGACATCGACGTGGACGACTGGAAGAAGCACACCGACTACCGCGGGTACCAGGAGCAGGACGAGGTGATCCAGAACTTCTGGAAGATCGTGCGCACCTGGGATGCGGAGCAGAAGTCTCGACTGCTGCAGTTCACGACGGGTACCTCGCGAATTCCGGTCAACGGGTTCAAGGATCTGCAAGGATCAGACGGGCCTCGACGATTCACGATCGAGAAGTCGGGGGATCCATCAGCGCTCCCCAAGTCGCACACCTGGTATGTCCTTCTCTCCCTATCTTTCAGATGATCGTTCTAACGTATCTAGTTTCAACCGGCTGGATCTGCCTCCTTACAAGACGCACGACGCATTGGAGCACAAGATGTCGATCGCAGTGGAGGAGACGTTGGGTTTCGGACAGGAGTAGAACATTTTCATATAGTAATATTGCCGTAGAGCGTCCCATCGAGGATCTGTTTTGTCATTGTCATTGGACTTGATGGAGGTATCATTTATCCATTGGACTACGGAACGGATACGGATATGGATACGGAAATATCGATATATTCCCCTCTTCTTTCTTTTTTTTTCCCCCTCGCATCATATCATATCATCTTCATTCCATCTTCATTCCATCTTCATATTCACTTTCTCGGTACATGCGTGGTCAGTCGGTCGAACAGGACAAATCGTCGCGCGAGTTTGGTCTGCTTGTTTCTTTCTTTCTTTCTTTCTTCTATTTCCTCTTTTTTCTGCGTTTCTCGAATGTCTTCCATTTCATTGTGAAGGAGGAGGATTTGTATATACTCTGTATTATTGCCTACGATAACGTGACGGACTGATTGTACCGAGTTTTCTTCTTCTTCTTCCTTCTCATGACTTTGTCTGTTGACTTTCGACTTTGTTGTTTGTTATGTTAATTGGGATGGTGCGTTGAGTAGGATGGGATAGTTTCGTGTTAAATAGACAGACAGATAGTCTATCACTTAGATTATTGATGTTTCAGTGGAAGACCATATATATACCTCTAGATAGATGGCTAGATGGCTAGATGGCTAGATGAATAGATAGATAGACAGAGCATCGTCAGTACATACTAACTTCTCTAAACCCAGTATCTAAATCAACTATCATAAGCCTGTATATGGAGCTGTACTTATATTATAATATAGTTAGTACTCCGTACTAGAACAGAGAAAAAGAGAAAAAGAGAAAAAGAGAGAGAAAAGAAAGCGCCTAGACAGTCGACCCACTCCATCTACGTATAGTAAAGTACACAGCCCAGCAGCCCAGCCAGCATTCCAGTCCAGCCAGCCAGCAGCCCAAAGGTCAAAGCCAAACCCAAAGCCACCCAGTAGCCCAAAGCCAAGCACCCAGCCAAGCACCCAGCCAAAACGCCCCACCGCGTGGGTGGCGGGCGGGTGGCGGATGCGATATATACATCAAGAGTCTCGACTCTTATCTGGCAGGGATGGATGATAAAATTACGGTTTATATTTATAATAGTGGGGTGTGGGTGGGGGGAGGGGGGCAGGGACTATCCATGTTTGCTACGGGTCTTTTTTTTTCTGTGTGGCGGTAGTAGTATACTATTGTACCTATTGGTACCTACCTATTGTGCCTAGGTGTGTATGGTTTAGGTTGAACGGTGGGATTCTCGTATTGTGCAAGGGGGTGGCTGCTGTTGTTGTTGTACAGGTTTGAGGCTGGGTTCGATGGGTTGGGTCTTAGGTTTGAGTGGGCTGGGTCTGTGTCTGTGTGTCTGTATACCTTGTAGTTTTGAGTGTTTTTTAAATAGATGTTTCAATATTGTTATGATTATTTTGATATGATATGATATGATATGATATTGTATTGTTGATGTTATCTTGTGTATGTGTGATGTAATGATGATGTAAGATTGATTACATACATACCTATCGATAACTGACTATGCGATACTCGTATCTACAGTACCTTGGGTAAGTCAGTGATAGTGCAGTGCTAGTTAGGTTGAGTGAGTGGGGATGTTTGCTGGATCCCTGTACTTACATTAGTACTACATACTAGTAAATACTAAGTGTGAAAGATAAGATGTATAGATACGAAGTATGATACCATACACTGGTATAGTAGGTTGGGTAGGCAACCTGTAAACAGGACCCTATATTTATAGATTCATAACACCGTTAGTCTAGTGTACAGTATAACGCTGACTCATATAAAGGATATCGTTTATATAGGTTCGTTAGGTTCGTGGTTCGTAGCGTAGTTCGTAGTTTGGCTCGTCAGGTTCGTAGTTCGTTTTTATAGTTCGTTCGTAGTTCGGTCGTAGTTCGTAGCACATCGTATCTCATCACGTTTATCTCTACCGTTCGCTAGAACAAAGCGAAAAGGAGGAATCCAACTAGGTAATGGAGACACCCCGGCTGTATACCCGAAGCAGACGAGGTCTTCCCACAGCAGTGTCCCTCGTACGTCACATTGTTCAACCGGGCGGCGACCTCGAAGACCGACCCATTAGGCTTCCCGTAGTTGTAGTAGTCTACTAGGAGGAAGTTGGGCGGGTAGTGCCATTGCGCTGGGAAGTTAGAACCTTTGGATCCGAGGAGAGATGAACGGAGGGGACTCACTGGTACATTGGTTTGCCATTAAGCCGAGACTACTCGGCCCATCCACCGCGTTGGTCTCGACCAGGGAGGCAGTGTTAGGGATTAGCAGGTTGAGACTAGCCAGGTTGACGTTCAAGTTGAGATTATGATTAGCCATGTACAACCGGGCATCCATATCCGGCGGCGACAGACCCGGAGGACGCTGGAGTGTACAAGGGAAGGTAGGGTCCGTAGGCGAGAAAGGCGTTTCCCAGACATGGGCAAATTCCTCAATAAGCCACGGGTAAGCCGTCTGATTCGCCTCGTAGTCCATGAAGACGACAACGCGCTTGCCGGAAAAGATGATGCCGGACAGGGTGGGCCAGTCCTCGCGGGTCATGGGGATCTTGGACGGGGTGAAGACCAGATCCATGAGGCCGGAGCGCTTGACGGGGTCGACGAATTTCCCGGGGGGAATGTAGTCCGGGTTGCCGATCATGATGGTCACGATGTCGTAGGGGTGGGTGCGGACCCATTGGGCGACGCGGGTGAGGTAGGTCTCTAGCGGGCCGACGTTGAAGATGTCGCAGTTGGTGTGGCAGAGGTAGACGGTGTTGTTGACCAGGTGGGTTTGGAACTGGACTGATTTGGTCAGCTTCTGTCTTTTCGAGATGAAAATGTATATATAGATATACATACGCATGCGGATCCCATCGTCCAGCTGACTCTCCACATCGAGCGCCTGGTTGGCAGCGACATTTCCCGGTTTGACAAAGGGGCTATTGTGGGCGGCGACAATAGAGACGTTGGAGTATTTGCGAGCGCAGAACTCGGGATGGCCATTGCAGGGCTGGGTATTGATGATCGGGGAGGGGGAGGGGGAGGGAGTCGGCGTGCGAGTGGAATTGGCGGTGACATTGGTGAGGAGCTTGGTGTGCTGGCCGCCGATGAGCAGCGTCATCGTCACCGAGTCGGAGACGGACGTGACTGTGGAGGCATTGTCGGGATTGGGAGAGACGGGGTCGACTACTGTGGGTGCTGACTTGTTGGCTTCATCGTGGGATAGGGTCTTGGTAGAGGAGTAGGAGGGATGGTCTGCGGTAGGGACCTCATGGTCTGCGTGGGTGGCGGTGATGGTGCCGTCGATGGTGATGTCGTCCAGGGCGGCCACGAGGGGGAGTAGAAGGGCCAGGGCCGGGGCTAGGGCTAGGGCCAGGGCCAGGGGCCACTTCATGTTCTATCTTATATATAGTAAATAGAGAGGGAGAGAAGAATAAGAAGAAGAAGAAGAGGAAGAAGAAGAGAAAAGAAGAGAAGAAAGAGACGAAGAGTAGAGGTATAAGAAGAGAAGTATAAGTAGTCGAAGTAAAAGAATCAAGAAATGATATGTATTGATCGGTATCGATCGGGTACGGGCCCGGTATGGTATCGGTATCGGTTCGGTACGTGTTTATGACGTTTTATTTTCTTTATTATTATTTTTATGATCTTGATTATTTCTTGATTCTCTTCGATTCTTCTTCTCTTCTTATCGTTTTCTTCTCTTTTGGATCAGCGTCACCACTCCTTTTGGTCTGTGTTCTGGTGTTCCTAGTTTGTCTGAATTAATATAACTTAGCAGCCCTGCGGATCATTAAACAAGCAGGGATCGCCCTGATCGACCGGCTTTGCCTGAATCGTGTCAAGCGGAACACGCTATGAATCAATTATGGAGTAATCGATCGCTGACGCTGCTCTAGTCTAGTCAACCAGATTCTTCCCCTATAATTCCTTTCTCCCCAATCCTTCTGGATCTCTTTCATTCGAGATCTGCTTTTATGATCTCTGCTATACATCTATGATCCTACTTGAATATGGGAAAACTGCCCACCTTTTCACGGTCTCCGTCGCCCGAGTACGGCCGGCGACCGGCCACCGTGCTCTCCCATCGCGTCCTGCGCTCTCTTCTCTATTTTCTCGCTTGGATCTTTCTCCTCCTGGTCTGCATCGCCAACACATCCAATAAACCCGTCCTACGAAACACCTATTTTCTCAAAATTGATCTCTCCAACATCATCCCGCTCTCCGTCCCCAATGCCGTCCTCATCAACTCTATCGCCCGCTCTATCGGGCTGCACGATTTCTACCAGGTCGGCCTGTGGAATTTCTGTGAGGGCTACAACAGTGAGGGCATCACCCACTGCTCTCGTCCCAAGACACTCTACTGGTTTAATCCTGTCGAAATTATCCTGAGCGAACTCCTCGCCGGGGCTAGTAGTATGTTCCTCTCCCCTCTCCCCTCTCTCCCCTGGTCCAATTGGAAATCAGTAGAGAAGAGAACAGAAGAAGAAAAAAGGAAACAACTGACAATCCTAGTCGCCCTCCCCGCCGACATCAGCGATGCCCTCCAGATCGCCCGCATCGCCTCCTACTGGATGTTCGGTCTCTTCATCACCGCCACCGTCCTGACCTTTGTGCTCATCTTCCTGTCCCCGCTGGCCGTCTCGTCCCGGCCCCCGCAGAGCATCTCCCCCTCGGTCGAGACCAACGCCGCGCACCCCCCGCACCGCCGCCGCACGTTTGTCCTCCTGCGCAGCAGCCCCTTCCTCTTCCTCACCTTCATCACCGCCCTCTTCACCATCGTCGCCTCCGTCGTCGCCACCGTCATGTTCCTCATCTTCCGCAACGTCTTCACCAACTCCTCCTACGAGCTGAACATCGAGGCCGAAATCGGCACCCGCATGCTGGCCTTCATGTGGATCGCCAGTGCCTTGAACCTCATCGCCTTCATCTGGCAGTCTGGGTCGTGCTGTGCCGCCTGCTGCGGGGGGCGGAAGGCCCGAAAACAGCTAAAGGAGCATGGGTCCTCCGACTCCAACGGCTCCAATGGGTCCGATATGCGCGAGAAGCCCCAATCCCACCACCAGAGTCCGACAGGAACGACTCCGACAGAAACTGAGTAATTGGACTCAAGGCCCAAATTATAATAGCTCCTATATAGACTGCGATCTATATGCATTGTCAAGCGTGTTTTGGTGATTGGTACCTCTAGACCTGACCTTTATCTCTTTCCTTCTACTTACTTTCTTCTATTATTCCCTTTACTTATTTCCCATTTTTATTTCCCATTTTTATTTCCCATTTTTATTTCCCATTTTTATTTCCCTTCTTTATCTCCTTTATTTATTCCCTTCTTGTCATCTTGGTTCTTCCATTCTGATTGGATGTGATTGGATTATTCTTTTATTTATTTTATTCTATTTTCTGGTCTACCAGCAAACAGCGCGGTGTGCGTTGATTCCATCCAAAGCCGCAGGTTGAACTTTACGATTTCCACGATTAATGATATGATCGATAGATAGGTAGATCGTTAACAGCTGTATATCGATATAAGCTGTTCAATCTATATATTCGACATCTAATTTGAACTATCATGGAGGTTTGGCTAGTTGTATAGGTCAGTTGAGTAGGAGTAGTAGGAGTAGTAGGAGTAGTAGGAGTAGTAGGAGTAGTAGGAGTAGTAGGAGTAGTAGGAGTAGTAGGAGTAGTAGGAGTAGTAGTAGTATTTATATAGACAATCAGTCCCCCCATCAACAACCCCAATACTCACATAAAGAAAATCACAATACCCATTCGAAATGCCAGCAATATACCATACCGTATTTTACACCCCGCCCCCCGCCCCCCTCTCTCTCCCAACCATCACATCGAACATCGAACATTGAAGGAGAGGAAACGAGGGAAGAGGAAAGAAAGGAAATCAAGATGGCGGTGTCGGGAGGTAAGGGCGACTTGCATTCTTACCACCACCACCACCACCACCCAATTACCTTCGGAAGTTAATGTATGTTTCTTAGTTGAGTTTGCCAAGGGGCGGGGGACAGTGTCTGCCTGGTGAGTGTATGAATGTATGAGTGTGGTGTAGTGGTGGTTGGGTTGGAGGTTACATATAGAATATTCTTGAAATGTGTTTATTTGGATTTTTTTTTATTGTCGAGTTCTATCTGTACTTCTCGATTGAATGGTTCATTCATGAACCTACATACCTATCTGTGGTCATCCTGCCTCTGTCCAGTGTCCATCCAGTCCAGTCCACCCTAGACAAGAATATCATACAGTATGCGCCCGCTAATCATACACAATAAACAAATAAAATCAAACGCCGATCCATTCTAATGCATGTATCGTGTAAAGGGTATCATAAGACCACTAGTGTCGCCAGATCTGATCAGCCCTGTGCTAATTCTTTTTCCATTGCACGGACCATTTCGTCGTTTTCGCTGTCGGTGCGAGCATCGCTTCCATGATCCGGGGGATAACTGTGGCTTCGTTCGGGGATTGCCGTTGTACCGGATTGGAAAGTCCTGGGGGTGGACGTCGCGCGGTGATGGTCGCTGTGGTCTGTGTCTTTGAGCCACCCGTACTCCTTGTTTTGCAGCGATCGTAGCAGATCGTTGCGGCGTTGCTGTTGCTCTGGTGAAGGGGTCGGAGCGGGAACGGAATTGGGCGCCTTGATCTCTGGCTCGTCTGTCAAGTCGATGGTGACCGGGCGAGACTCGCGGGGAGCCGGATTCGCAGGCGCGGGCTGTGTGGATTGGGGAGGCGGCCCCATCGCAGGTTGCCCCCGGGATACCGGTCGACTGTGGCCCTGCGACTGTGGTTGTGAGGACGGTCCAGATGCAGTTTGTGGGCCCGAAACAGCCTGCGGCGTACCCTGCGGCCGGTATCCCTGCGGGGTCGGCGCAACCGCTGGCATGGTGCGTTGCACGTTGATCTCGTAGAGAAGATTGTTGTAGACCGTGCTGAGGTCGTAAAAGCGTTGCTTCCACTCTTCAGCCTCTTTCCGGTGCTGTTCCGCCTTCGACTGGCGCTGGGAAGACAAGCGTCGATGCAGGGCCGTCTCGTCACGCAACGCTTGCTCCCTAGTCTTGCCGGTTTTAGTGTCGGTCGTATTCCACCGAAACCAGGCGTTTCTGTACTTGGTCCGTTCATATGACAGTTGCCGCACTCGATGGTTGAGGGTAAGGAATCGATCATTGACTTGATCTTCGGCAACTTCAAGGTACTTGACATGGATCCCTGGTGCCGATGGAAGATAGCCCAGAGGCCCTTGGTAGACTGGATAAGGCGACGTGTACTCCTGCTGCGGACAAACCCGCTGGAGAACCTCACGGTTGGCATTATTGGCCAGATCTGGTGTCTTCAAGGAGAATCTCTGTTTCGTGGCTTCACTGGTAGAAGATATTTCCGGAAGTTTCTCCGTGGCGTTATCTATAATAGACTGTACCGTGTGATCTGCTATGTCGACCGGGTTTGCGTTCTCATTTTCACATTTACCCTCCGCGGGCTTATCCTCATGTGCCAAATGTGGGGCGAGCTCAAAGTCTAGCGGCAGCTCATCGTCGATATTCCCGAAATCGAAGTCTGGATCGTCGAATAAAGGATCGTAGGCATTGAATAAGGAAGACGGAGAATGTGGCGCTTCCCCGGCCGGGGTGTGGGGAGCGGTTTCACCCTGGTCGGGACGAAGGAACGACTCGGGAGAGGATAGGGAGGGTGTTTCAAGCGGTGGTTCGGTGTCTTGATGTTGTGGCAGTTCTATGTGGCGTCTCTTTCCGGAGACGCCCCAACATCCAAACTCTTCATCGAAAGCATCGTCACCGGTCCGCTTCCGGGACTCGAAGGCTGCATTGAGTTCTTGGAGGGCAGACTCGGAATCGAAGAATTGCCGTAATAGTTCCTGGCTGTTGTCCACCACGTCATCATGACTTACAGGACGAAGATCCCAATCTGGTGGCTCTAGTTGGCTTGTCCGAGATTCGCTGGCCTTGGCCGAGACGCCTACACCAACGTCTGGCAAACCACGTTCATCATCTCGTGGAGAAGCTGCGAATTCGTCGGCAGACCGCTGCTGGGACCCAGGGAGAGGTGTAAGCCCCAGATCATTCAGACGCAAGTCAGGGATAGATGGGGGAGATGGAAGATCCGCAAGGGCAAAGAGCTCCTGAGGGTCGAAAGGGCAGGTCTCAAGAGAGGTAGAAATACCTTCAACCGTGCTTCCATCCATCCCGACAGACTGGCCAGCTCAACCGGATGGCCTACTGCGATGCCCTAGGCTCCGGACCACTGTCAAGCGAACGACTAAGGGGACGTACGACGTCCACCACGTCAGAGAGTAGCAGGCGGCATGAACACAATAGAAGCTGTAGGGAGGCCAAATGAGAAACAGATCAACTAGCTTGATGCGGAGTGCTGTGTACCTTTCAGGCCGTAGTGGCTGTTTGAGATTTTTGATTTTTGATTTTTGAGTTCGGATGTTGAGGAGGTAAGATAGCAGATCGGAGGAAAATGAGGCAACTTGATAGAGAGAGCTTCCAGTACCGTCCTTCAGTCGTATCGTCCAGGTGGCAGCGTGCAGTTGTAAGTCCAAGCAAGGCTGAAGCAGATCTTCGCGATGTCGTAGTATAGTCCACCTTTGACGATGGTAAGGACAGTAACCACTAAGAATATCTCCAATAGCAAGGAGGACAAGTACAGGGATATAGACTTCTGTTCATAAAACCAAGAGAACCGAAACAACGATTCCTTGACGAGACAGGAAGGAGATCAAAAAATCCCACTCGGAGAAAACGCAAGGAAAATCAGTCATTTGATCGGAGATCATCTTTCCGCCTTTGAGACCGCCTACCACACCGCTCACGTGCGGGAAGCAGCGGGCGGAGATAAAACCGGCAGATCTACACTCCGGAGTCAGTCTTGAGTTGTTTGTCCGACGAGGTTTAATCATCTTCGGCTGCATCCTCACTTGCGATTCTCCTTTCTCAAACCTCCCCGCCAACCTCGTTCGCTCCCGTTTCCCATCGCTGACTGTATCTTCAAGATGAGCGTTATTCTCTGTACTGGTGAGTATCCCCACTACCATCTCCCGTAATCAAATCCACGGTTACTCCCGAGCACTGCTGAGTCGCTCCATGTTGAACGATTGCGATTATAGCCGGATATGACCATACAATTCGGTAAGAGCCCCGACCCAGAAAATAGTATCTAAGCGCTCATCAAGCGATGCAGCTTCTGGGAGGCGTTGTCGGGGATCTGTTCGCGCACCATCCAACATCCAGATTCCCAAGTAAACCGTCTATGCATCACCCCCGACAAGCGGTATTTGGCCGCAGCGGGGCATAACAACATCAAACTGTATGACATCAAGTCATCCAACCCGAATCCGATCATGTCGTTCGATGGCCACACGAGCAACATCACCGGCGTTGCTTTCCACTGCGAGGGAAAGTGGATGGTGACCAGTTCCGAGGACAACACGGTTAAAGTTTGGGACACGCGCACTGGCAGTCTGCAGCGCAATTATGCCCACAAGGCTCCTGTTAACGACGTCGTGATTCATCCTAATCAGGGCGAGCTCATCAGCGGCGATCGCGCTGGCATCGTCCGTGTCTGGGACTTGGGGGAGAGTGTTTGCACCCACCAGTTGATTCCGGAAGATGACGTTGCCGTGCACAGTGTGAGCGTCGCCAGCGACGGGTCTCTCTTGTGTGCGGGGAATAAAAAGGTAGACTCATAGACTGGCATCAGAATCGCATAGCACAACTAACAGTCCCAGGGGAACGTCTATATCTGGCGCATGATCCAAGACGCCGAGATCACACGCATCGTCCCGATCTGTACCTTCCAGGCCCACAAGGACTACCTCACGCGGGTTCTCCTCTCCCCCGACGTCAAGCATCTCGCGACCTGCTCCGCCGACCACACAGCCAAGGTGTGGAACCTAGACCTCGACTACCAGCCAGCCAAGCTAGCCGCAGCCGCAGCCGCTCGCGCCAAGGCCAAAGGCCTGCTCTCCCCAGAGAAAGCAGCGTCCCCCGCAGCGACCACACCAGAATTCCAGCTCCGCCTGACACCCAACGGCCGAGCCGCCGACGAACTGAACCCATTCAGTCTAATCGACGGCGCCACGCCAAGCACACCCAGCAACGAGCCCCAGCAGAGCTTCCCCGTGCAACCCGACGGGCCCCCCATGGACCCAAACACAGGAACACTGTATCTGGAGACCACACTGGCGAACCACCAACGCTGGGTTTGGGACTGCGCCTTCTCAGCCGACTCAGCCTACCTCGTTACCGTCTCCAGCGACCACTACGCCCGTCTGTGGGAGCTCTCTTCGGGGCAGATCATCCGCCAGTATAGCGGCCACCACCGCGGCGCTGTATGCGTTGCCCTCAACGATTACTCCGAGCCTCGATAGGTAGCCAGATATACCTGGTGGGATTGTCGTCACTGTGATTGTTGTTTCTTCTTCCTTTTTAATTCCTTCATTTATATGGGCTAGCATGGCGCTTCGGATTGGGCGGGAGGCACTTATATGCTTCCTTGTTTTTTTTTCCTGGTGTTCAGGGTTGTTATTACAGCTGTTTGGGGTTTGATTTTGTTTGCTGTTAGTATTTATCTACCGAGTAGGGAGTATCATATAGGGTTACACGTTCCATTTTACATTACCCGATCAACCGTTTATATATACCATCCAAGTTGTCAGACTGCTCGAACTGTTAAAGTAGTATGTCTTGACTGAATCATATCAATCATACAATCAGACGCAAGGACAAAGAAGACAAACAAAGGGTCTATTATGTATAACTCTTTCAGGAGATACACCGAAAGTAAAGTGACATATGCCGAATATCCCAATAAAAGTAACAGCGGGAACTGAAATAACAATAATACAGTAACAATATCAAAGAAAAGCCGCAACTATGCAAACCAGCTCAACACACAGCGCATATATGCACGCTTCTGACAACACAGATAGACAGATAGATACAGACGCAACAAACAATATACGACAAAGTAAACAGCGTCAACCAAGAAGCCTAGATATCAACCCTCAACCCAGCGCAAACCACGTAACGCTAATAACCACATCCAGCCCCCGCTCCTCAGCACCAGGGTACTTGAAGGTCCACATGCCGTCGCGGTTGACGTCCCAGTAGGCGCCCGAGGCGGAGTGCATGCCGCGCTTGCCGGTGTTGGAGGGGTTGCCGTCTGCGGCGGCGGACTTGTCGATGAGGCCTTGTTGGACGATGGTGCTGTTTACCGTGAAGCGGAAGGGAGGGGCGGTGTCGGCGGAGGGGGTTGTAGCTGTGATGAGGGCTTTAAGGATGGTGTTCTGGGGGTGTTAGTTTGATGTACTCTTTCTTAGGTGGAAGGGAGGAGGACTCACAATGATCTGGGAGTTCCAGTCGCCGACTTTGGCGTGCTCGTAGCCTTCTACGGCGTTGAGAGCGGTCTCGCATGCCTACGGTTAGGGAGGAGTCAGTCTGAGTCAGGGGTTCTGGCTAGGATCAGCAGGTATATAGATTGGACATACCTCCGTCGCGATACTGGTGAGCTTCTCGACGGGAATGGGCTATGATGAGAAACCGAGTCAGCGATTGAGCCCATTGGCGGATTCCCATTGGCGATTGGGAATGCGGGAATGACGTTCACCGCACGCGAGCGGTACTCACCGAGGTGGAGGAGGTTTCGGCGGACATTGTGTAGTATGGATGGGGTTCAGGTATTAATAACTGAAGCTTAGTTTAAAAAGTTAGTGTTTGCATTGGAGGCGGGGGAAGGTCTGGTGGGATTGAGTCCGGTAAACACAACCATGGACCGCCCCCGATGCGATTGAGAGGGAATGGGTGGTTGTGGGACTTGGAGAGACAGTAGGAATGGGGGAGCGGGGGAGGATAGAGCTTGTCAAGCTTACATGCAGTCAATTCGAGGATGGTAAGCGAGAGGTCAATGTGAACAATGAATGGCTACCGGGGGAATGTAGTTGAGATGTTTGGGCCGTGGCATCACCATTCGGGGGTGACAGAGCGGCGCCGCGTGTGGCTTACAGCTATTTTGGGACTAGCTCAGTAAATAGCACAGCCACCGCCACAGTAGTCCGTCAAACGGTAAAATAATGATCCGTAGACGCCTCAGGCAATAGCCTGAACACGTGGGTCATCATCATTACCTAATCCGCATACTTGAGATTAAGTTGACGAGCTAGCTCTGGTTGGAGAAATTACACTGGTTCTTATTCTCTAGTTTTTAATTCCTTCCTTAGTACTATCTGTGAGAAATCTTTAGTTTAGTTGATTGCCAAGGACCAGTCATATTTCGAGCTCTGGGCATGCACCCTTTTGACTGAGTTCTGCAGCATCCACCCGAATCCCGGAACTCAAGTCACGCCCTCGGTTCGTTACATCAACGGCTCGAGAGCTCATCCTTACTTCTCAGAGCTCTGTCTTCTATCTTTCTTTTGCACTCGATCGATATTACTATATTATCGATCAATATTTTACCTTCGAGCTGCTACAGCTTCTGATCTCCCCCCCTCCCTCTTTTCCCCACCTTCTCTATTCTCCCCACGTCAAAATGTCGAGTCAACCTCTCCTCCAAACCGCCCCAGGTAAGTCCTCCACGAAATCAATCCAATCCAAACAAACCAACAAACTAACCTTCAAAAAAGGCAAACGCATCGCACTCCCCACACGAGTCGAACCCAAAGTCTTCTTCGCCAACGAGCGCACATTCCTCTCCTGGCTGAATTTCACCGTCATCCTGGGCGGTCTGGCCGTCGGCCTGCTGAACTTCGGAGACCGCGTCGGGCGCATCTCCGCCGGCCTGTTCACCATCATCGCCATGGGGTCGATGATCTACGCGCTGGTGACGTTTCACTGGCGGGCGCAGAGTATTCGCAAACGCGGACAGACGGGGATTGACGATCGGTTTGGGCCGACCGTGTTGGCGTTGTCGTTGTTGGCGGCGGTGATTGTGAACTTTGTGCTGC